>NW_018399343.1:0-302 GCF_002168275.2 Theobroma umbraticum | reverse complement strand
TTCTTGCCAATGGATACCTTTTTCTTCACGTTTCTTGAGGTAGACATTCAATTACAATTTGTTTTAAAAAAAATGTAAAAACATTCAAGTTAAAATAAACTATGAGATTATAAAACCATTTTAAGCGAATAATAAGGTATTCGAAGGGACAGAGGAGTATATATAGACTTTTCTTGCCAATGGATATCTTTTTCTTTACATTTCCCAGGGCAAACATTTGATTATAATCTGTTTTCATCAAAAATGTAAAAAAAATTTAATTTAAAATCAATTATGAGATTATAAAAACATTTAAAGCGAGC
>NW_018399342.1:9214-9315 GCF_002168275.2 Theobroma umbraticum | reverse complement strand
TAGGCTTTTCTTGCCAATGAATGGCTCTTTCTTCATGTTTCTCAAAGTAGACATATAATTATTATCTGTTTTAACCAAAAATATAAAAACATTCAACTTCA
>NW_018399342.1:9049-9204 GCF_002168275.2 Theobroma umbraticum | reverse complement strand
GATATTATAAAACTATTTAAAGCGAGTAATAAGGCTTTCGAAGGCTTGGGTGACTATTAATATGCTTTTCTTGCCAATGAATGGGTTTTTCTTCATGTTTCCTTCGGCAGACATTCAACTGCAATCTGTTTTAACAAAAAATATAAAAAAAATTA
>NW_018399342.1:8917-9026 GCF_002168275.2 Theobroma umbraticum | reverse complement strand
TAAAACCATTTAAAGCGAGTAATAAGGCTTTTGAAGGCATAGGTGACTATATATAGACTTTTTTTGTCAATGAATGGATTTCTCTTCATGTTTCTCAATGTAGACATTT
>NW_018399342.1:8725-8907 GCF_002168275.2 Theobroma umbraticum | reverse complement strand
TTTTTTAACCAAAAATGAAAAAAAATTCAATTTAAAATGAATTATGAGATTATAAAACCATTTAAAGCCAGTAATTAGGCTTTCGAAGGCATGGGTGACTACAAATGGACTTTTTCTATCAATGAATAGCTTTTTCTTCACGTTCTAAAGGTAGACATTTAATTATATTCTGTTTAACCAGA
>NW_018399342.1:8302-8428 GCF_002168275.2 Theobroma umbraticum | reverse complement strand
AAGCCTTGGGTAACTATAAATAGGCTTTTCTTGTCAATGAACGGCTTTTTCTTCGTGTTTCTCAAGGTATATATTTAATTATAATCTATTTTAACTAAAATAAAAAACAATTCAACTTAAAATCAA
>NW_018399342.1:8134-8278 GCF_002168275.2 Theobroma umbraticum | reverse complement strand
AGTGAGTAATAAGGCTTTTAAAGGTATGGGTGGCTATAAATGGACTTTTCTTGCAAATGAATGGCTTTTTCTTGATGTTTCTCGAGGTCAACATTTAATTATAATCTATTTTAACCAAAAATATAAAAAAATTCAAGTTAAAAT
>NW_018399342.1:7914-8034 GCF_002168275.2 Theobroma umbraticum | reverse complement strand
TTTGATTAAAACAAATTATAATTAAATGTCTACCTCAAGAAACATATAAAAAAAAGCCATTCATTAGCAGAAAAAGTCCATTTATAGTCACCCACACCTTCAAAAGCCTTATTACTCGCT
>NW_018399342.1:7610-7745 GCF_002168275.2 Theobroma umbraticum | reverse complement strand
TTATTACTCACTTTAAATAGTTTTATAATCTCGTAACTGACTTTAAGTGGAATTTTTTTTTGTTTTTATTTAAAACAGAAAATAATTAAATATCTACCTCAAGAAACATGAAAAAAAGCTATTCATTAGCAAGTA
>NW_018399342.1:7179-7362 GCF_002168275.2 Theobroma umbraticum | reverse complement strand
ATTGTTTTTTATTTTAGTTAAAATAGATTATAATTAAATGTATACCTTGAGAAATATGAAGAAAAAGCCGTTCATTTACAAGAAAAGCCTATTTATAGTTACCCAAGGCTTCGAAAGCCTTATTGCTCCTTTTAAATGGTTTTATAACCTCATAATTGATTTTAAGTTGAATTTTTTTACATT
>NW_018399342.1:6851-7059 GCF_002168275.2 Theobroma umbraticum | reverse complement strand
TCGCTTTAAATGGTTTTATAATCTCATAATTGATTTTAAGTTGAATTATTTTTTCATTTTTGGTTAAAACAAATTAGAATTAAATGTCTACACTGAGAAACATGAAGAGAAAGCCATTCATTGACAAAAAAGTCTATTTATAGTCACCTATGCCTTCAAAAGCCTCATTACTCACTTTAAATGGTTTTATAATCTCAGAATTGATTTT
>NW_018399342.1:6375-6475 GCF_002168275.2 Theobroma umbraticum | reverse complement strand
TGTTTTACTTTTTTTGTTAGAACAAGTTTTAATTAAATGTCTACCTCGAGAAACGTGAAAAAAAAACAATTCATTGGCAAGAAAAGTCTATTTATGGTCA
>NW_018399342.1:6267-6365 GCF_002168275.2 Theobroma umbraticum | reverse complement strand
CAAGAGCCTTATTACTCACTTTAAATGGTTTTATAATCTCATACTTGATTTTAGCTTCAATTTGTTTACATTTTTAGTTAAAACAGATTATATTTAAA
>NW_018399342.1:6082-6167 GCF_002168275.2 Theobroma umbraticum | reverse complement strand
AAAACAGATTATAATTAAATGTCTACCTCGAGAAACATGAGGAAAAAGCCATTCATTGCCAAAAAAAAGTCCATTTATAGTCACC
>NW_018399342.1:5903-6072 GCF_002168275.2 Theobroma umbraticum | reverse complement strand
AAAGCCTTATTACTCGCTTAAAATGGTTTTATAATCTCATAATTAATTTAAAGTTGAATTTTTATCCATTTTTTATGAAAATAGATTATAATTGAATGTCTACCTTGGAAAAAGTGAAAAAAAAGCCATTCATTGGCAAGAAAAGTCCATTTATAGTCACCCAAGCCTT
>NW_018399342.1:5780-5893 GCF_002168275.2 Theobroma umbraticum | reverse complement strand
ATTACTCACTTTAAATGGTTTTATAATCTCATAATCAATTTTAAGTTGACTTTTTTTTACATTTTTGGTTAAAATAGATAATAATTGAATGTCTGCCTTGAGAAACATAAACA
>NW_018399342.1:5625-5769 GCF_002168275.2 Theobroma umbraticum | reverse complement strand
ATTGGTAAGAAAAGTCCATTTATTATCACCCACACCTTCAAAAGCCTTATTACTGGCTTTAAATGAGTTTATAATCTCATAATTGATTTTATTTGAATGTTTTTGCATTTTTGCTTAAAACAGATAATAATTGAATGCCTGCCT
>NW_018399342.1:5094-5328 GCF_002168275.2 Theobroma umbraticum | reverse complement strand
TTATTACTCACTTTAAATGGTTTTATAATCTCATAACTGATTTTAAGTGGAATTATTTTTCATTTTTTTAAAAATAGATTATAATTAAATATCTACCTCAAGAAACATGAAGAAAAAGCCATTTATTGGCAAGTAAAGTCCATTTATAGTCATCTGTGCCTTTGAAAGCCTTATTTCTCACTTTAAATGATTTTATAATCTCATAATTAATTTTAAGTTCAATTTTTTTACATT
>NW_018399342.1:4620-4752 GCF_002168275.2 Theobroma umbraticum | reverse complement strand
ACAAATTATAATTAAATGTCTACCTCAAGAAACATATAAAAAAAGCCATTCATTAGTAGAAAAAGTCCATTTATGACTCACACCTTCAAAAGCCTTATTACTCGCTTTAAATGGTTGGATAACCTCATAATT
>NW_018399342.1:4158-4286 GCF_002168275.2 Theobroma umbraticum | reverse complement strand
TAAAATAGATTATAATTAAATGTCTACCTCAAGAAACATGAAGAAAAAGCCATTAATTTGCAAGAAAAGTCCATTTATATCCACCCATGCCTTTAAAAGCCTTATTACTCACTTTAAATGATTTTATA
>NW_018399342.1:3864-4148 GCF_002168275.2 Theobroma umbraticum | reverse complement strand
AGAAAAAGCCGTTCATTGACAAGAAAAGCCTATTTATAGTTACCCAAGCCTTCGAAAGCCTTATTACTCCCTTTAAATGGTTTTATAACCTTATAATTGATTTTAAGTTTAATTTTTTTACATTTCTGGTTAAACAGAATATAATTAAATGTCTACCTGTAGAACGTGAAGAAAAAGCCATTCATTGATAAAAAAGTCCATTTGTAGTTACCCACGCCTTCGAAAGCCTAATTACTCACTTTAAATGGTTTTATAATCTTATAATTGATTTTAAGTTGATTTTT
>NW_018399342.1:3401-3511 GCF_002168275.2 Theobroma umbraticum | reverse complement strand
TTGGTTAAAACAGATAATAATTGAATGTCTACTTTGAGAAACATGAAGAAAGAACGATTCATTGGCAAGAAAAGCCTATTTATAGTCACCTATGACTTTAAAAGCCTTAT
>NW_018399342.1:3196-3391 GCF_002168275.2 Theobroma umbraticum | reverse complement strand
AAATGGTTTTATAATCTCATAATTGATTTTAGGCTGAATTGTTTTACTTTTTTTTGTTAGAACAAGTTTTAATTAAATGTCTATATTGAGAAATGTGAAGAAAAAGCAATTCATTGGTAAGAAAAATCTATTTATGGTCATCCATACCTCCAAAAGCCTTATTACTCACTTTAAATGGTTTTATAATCTCATAAT
>NW_018399342.1:2882-3036 GCF_002168275.2 Theobroma umbraticum | reverse complement strand
AAATGTCTATCTTGAGAAATAGGAAGAAAAAACCATTCATTGGTAAGAAAGTTCAATTTGTTGTCACCTATGCCTTCAAAAGTCTTATTACTCACTTTACATAGTTTCATAATCTCATAACTGACTTTAAGTTGAATTTGTTTTTGTTTTAGGT
>NW_018399342.1:2516-2617 GCF_002168275.2 Theobroma umbraticum | reverse complement strand
GAAATGTGAAGAAAAAGCTATTCATTACCAGGAAAAGTCCATTTATAGTCACCCTCGCTTTTGAAAGCCATATTACTCGCTTTAAATGGTTGTATAACCTC
>NW_018399342.1:2370-2506 GCF_002168275.2 Theobroma umbraticum | reverse complement strand
GATAATAATTGAATGTTTACCTCAAGAAACGTGGAGAAAGAGACATTCATAAACAAGAAAAGCCTGTTTATAGTCACCCATACCTTGAAAAGCCTTATTACTCACTTTAAATGGTTTTATAATCTCATAATTGATT
>NW_018399342.1:2039-2150 GCF_002168275.2 Theobroma umbraticum | reverse complement strand
TCGCTTTAAATGGTTTTATAATTTCATAATTGACTTTAAATTGAATTTTTTTTTATTTCATTTAAAATAGATTATAATTAATCGTCTACCTTGAGAAACAAGAAGAAAGAG
>NW_018399342.1:1953-2029 GCF_002168275.2 Theobroma umbraticum | reverse complement strand
ACAAGAAAAGCCTATTTATAGTCACCCAAGCCTTCGAAAGCGTTACTACTCGCTTTAAATGGATTTATAACCTCAT
>NW_018399342.1:1732-1943 GCF_002168275.2 Theobroma umbraticum | reverse complement strand
AAGTTAAATTTTTTTACATTGTTGGTTAAACCAGATTATAATTGAATGTCTACCTTCAGAAATGTGAAGAAAAAGCTATTCATTACTAGGAAAAGTCCATTTATAGTCACCCATGCCTTTGAAAGCCATATTACTCGCTTTAAATGGTTGTCTAACCTCATAATTGATTTTAAGTTGAATTTTTTGCATTTTTGGTTAAAATAGATAATAA
>NW_018399342.1:1642-1722 GCF_002168275.2 Theobroma umbraticum | reverse complement strand
ACCTTAAGAAACGTGGAGAAAGAGCCATTCATAAACAAGAAAAGCTTGTTTATAGTCACCCATGCCTTGAAAAGCCTTAT
>NW_018399342.1:1534-1632 GCF_002168275.2 Theobroma umbraticum | reverse complement strand
AAATGGTTTTATAATCTTATAATTGATTTTAAGCTGAATTTTTTTTCATTTTTGGTTAAAATAGATTATAATTAAATGTGTACCTCAAGAAACGTGAA
>NW_018399342.1:649-866 GCF_002168275.2 Theobroma umbraticum | reverse complement strand
ATCTCATAATTCATATTAAGTTGAATTATTTTGTATTTTTGGTTAAAGTAGATAATAATTGAATGTCTACCTCAAAAGACATGAAGCAAGAGCCAATCATTGGCCAGAAAAGCCTATTTAGAGTCACTCATACCTCCAAAAGCCTAATTACTCGCTTTAAATGGTTTTATAATCTCATAATTAATTTGAAGTTGAATTGTTTTACATTTTTAGTTAA
>NW_018399342.1:488-625 GCF_002168275.2 Theobroma umbraticum | reverse complement strand
AGACAAGTCCATTTATAGTCACCCATGCCTTTAAAAGCCTTATTACTCGCTTTATATGGTTTTATAATTTCATAATTGACTTAAAGTTGAATTGTTTTACATTTTTGGTTCAAATAGATAACAAATGAATGCCTACC
>NW_018399342.1:292-407 GCF_002168275.2 Theobroma umbraticum | reverse complement strand
ACTCATTCCTTCAAAAGCTTATTACTAGATTTAAATGGTTTTATAACCTCATCAATGATTTTAAATTGAATGTTTTTATATTTTTGGTTAAAACAAATTATAATTATATGTCTAC
>NW_018399342.1:162-282 GCF_002168275.2 Theobroma umbraticum | reverse complement strand
TTGAAGAAAAAGCAATTCATTGGCAGAAAAAGCCCATTTATAGTCACCCACACCTTCAAAAGCCTAATTACCCGCTTTAAATGATTGCATAACATCATAATTGATTTTAAGTTAAATTTT
>NW_018399342.1:0-136 GCF_002168275.2 Theobroma umbraticum | reverse complement strand
TAATTGAATATTTATCTTGAGAAACATGAAGAAAGAGCCATTCATTGACAAGAAGAGCCTATTTATAGTCACCCATGCCTTCCAAAAGCCTTATTACTAGCTTTAAATGGTTTTATAATCTCATAATTAATTTTAA
>NW_018399341.1:1143-1271 GCF_002168275.2 Theobroma umbraticum | reverse complement strand
ACTCATTTTAAATGATTTTATAATCTCATAATTGATTTTAAGTTGAACTTTTTATATTTTTCTTTCAAACAGAAAATAGTTGAATATCTAACTCGAGAAACATGTAGAAAAAGCCATTAATTGAGAAG
>NW_018399341.1:637-759 GCF_002168275.2 Theobroma umbraticum | reverse complement strand
AAAAAGCTTATTACACACTTTAAATGGTTTTATAATCTCATAATTGATTTTAAGCCAATTTTTTTTATATTTTTTATTAAAACATACTATAATTAAATGTCTACCTTGAGAAATGTGAAGAA
>NW_018399341.1:144-253 GCF_002168275.2 Theobroma umbraticum | reverse complement strand
AAAGTCCATTTATAGTCACCCATTCCTTCAAAAGCCTTATTAGTCGGTTTAAATAGTTTTATAATCTCATACATGATTTTAAGTTGAATTTTTTTATATTTTTGGTTAA
>NW_018399341.1:0-134 GCF_002168275.2 Theobroma umbraticum | reverse complement strand
AATTAAATGCTTACCTCAAGAAAGGTGCAAAAAAACTATTTATTGAGAAGAAAAGTCCATTTATAGTCACCCATTCCTTTAAAATGTTTAATACTCGCTTTAAATAGTTTTATATTCTCATAATTGATTTTAAG
>NW_018399340.1:1710-1797 GCF_002168275.2 Theobroma umbraticum | reverse complement strand
AAAGTGAGTAATAAGGCTTTTGAATGAATAGGTGAATATAAATGGACTTCTCTTGCCAATGAATGCTCTCTTCCTTATGGTTCTTGG
>NW_018399340.1:1598-1700 GCF_002168275.2 Theobroma umbraticum | reverse complement strand
GTAGACATTTAATTCTAGTCTATTGTAACCAAAACTGTACAAAACATTCAACTTAAAATAAATTATGGCATTACAAAACCATTTAAAGTAAATAATATGACT
>NW_018399340.1:1065-1390 GCF_002168275.2 Theobroma umbraticum | reverse complement strand
ATGCCTTTTTCTTTATGTTTCTTGAGGTAGACATTCAATTATAGTCTGTTGAACCAAAAATACAAAAAATATTCAACTAAAAATCAATTATGGCATTACAAAACCATTTAAAGCAAGTAACAAGGCTTTCGAAGGTATGCGTGACTATAAATCGACTTTTTTGGCAATGAATATCTTTTTCTTCATGTTTCTAGAGGTAGACATTCAATCGTAGTCAGTTTTAACCAAAAATGTACAAAATTTGAAATTTAAATCAATTTTGAGATTATTAAACAATTTAAAGTGAGTAATAAGGCTTTTCAAGGAATGGATGACTATAAATGAA
>NW_018399340.1:651-745 GCF_002168275.2 Theobroma umbraticum | reverse complement strand
CTAGTCTATTTTAACCAAAATTGTACAAAACATTCAAATTTAAATCACTTTTAAAATTGTAAAACTATTTCAATTGAGTAATAAGGCTCTTGAA
>NW_018399340.1:558-641 GCF_002168275.2 Theobroma umbraticum | reverse complement strand
ACTATAAATGGACTTTTCTTACTAATGCATGCCTTTTTAGTTATGTTTATCGAGGTAAACATTTAATTATAGTCTGTTTTAAC
>NW_018399340.1:449-548 GCF_002168275.2 Theobroma umbraticum | reverse complement strand
AAAAAATTCAACTTAAAATCAATACTGGCATTACAAAACCATTTAAAGCGAGTAATAAGGCTTTCGAAGGTATGAGTGACTGTAAATGGACTTTTCTTG
>NW_018399340.1:340-439 GCF_002168275.2 Theobroma umbraticum | reverse complement strand
CTTATTTCTTCATGTTTCTGAAGGTAGACATTCAATTATAGTCTATTGTAATCAAAAATGAACAAAGAATTTAAATTTAAATCAATTTTGAGATTATAA
>NW_018399340.1:101-330 GCF_002168275.2 Theobroma umbraticum | reverse complement strand
AGTAAGTAATAAGGCTTTTGAAGGAATAGGTCGCTATAAATGGACTTTTCTTGGCAATGAATGCCTTTTTCCATATGTTTCTTGAGGTAGGCATTCAATTATCGTCTTTTTAAATAAAAAATGTAAAAAAATTCAACTTAAAATAAATTATGGCATTACAAAACTATTTAAAACAAGTAAAACAACTTTTGAAAGTATGGGCAACCATAAATGGACTTTTCTTGCTAAT
>NW_018399340.1:0-91 GCF_002168275.2 Theobroma umbraticum | reverse complement strand
TTCTTCATGATTCTCAAGGTAGATATTCAATTCAAGCCTATTTTAATCAAAAATGTACAAAGAATTCAAATTTAAATCAATTTTGAGATTA
>NW_018399339.1:1504-1640 GCF_002168275.2 Theobroma umbraticum | reverse complement strand
TGATTTTAAGATGCATTTTTTTACATTTTTTGTTAAAACAAGCTATAATTGAATCTCTGCCTTGAGAACCGTGAAGAAAAAGGCATTCATTGATAAAAAAAAGTCCATTTATAGCCTCCCATTCCTTTAATAGCCT
>NW_018399339.1:971-1090 GCF_002168275.2 Theobroma umbraticum | reverse complement strand
GTCACCCATTCCTTCAAAAGCCTTATTACTCGCTTTAAATGGTTTTCTAATTTTCTATTCAAAAAAAAATGGTTTTCTAATTTCATAATTGATTTTAGGTTGAATTGTTTTACATTTTT
>NW_018399339.1:444-592 GCF_002168275.2 Theobroma umbraticum | reverse complement strand
CTCGCTTTAAATGGTTTTCTAGTCTCATAATTGATTTTAAGTTAAATTGTTTTATATTTTTTGTTAAAATAGGCTATAATTGAATGTATGCCTCGAGAACTATGAAGAAAAAGGCATTCATTGATAAGAAAAGTCCATTTATAGCCTC
>NW_018399339.1:0-144 GCF_002168275.2 Theobroma umbraticum | reverse complement strand
TGTCTATCTCGAGAAACGTAAAGACAAAAGCATTCATTGACAAGAAAAGTCCATCTTTATCACCCATTCCTTCAAAAGCCTTATTACTCTATTTAAATTGTTTTCCAATTTCATAATTGATTTTAGGTTGAATTGTTTTACATT
>NW_018399338.1:1593-1711 GCF_002168275.2 Theobroma umbraticum | reverse complement strand
GAGCAAGGTAATGTTATTAGAAACAAAGCTAGGTTAGTGGCTCAAGGATATAACTAAGAAAAGCCATTGACTATGATGAAACATTTGCTCCTATTGCTAGGATAGAAGCCATAAGATT
>NW_018399338.1:1266-1422 GCF_002168275.2 Theobroma umbraticum | reverse complement strand
CAAATTATTTCAAATGGATGTGAAAAGTGATTTTTTAAATGGTCTTATCCAAGAAGAAGTCTATGTTCAACAACCCCTCGAATTTGAGGACCTTGAAAAACTTGATTATGTTTTCAAGCTACATAAGGCATTATATGGATTAAAAGAAGCTCCAAG
>NW_018399338.1:833-962 GCF_002168275.2 Theobroma umbraticum | reverse complement strand
CAAAGAGGGCATCTTCATTAGTCAAGAAAGATACATTCAAGGCATGCCAAAGAAGTTTGATATGTAGAAATTGAGATCAATTAGTACTCCAATGAGTCCCTTCATCAAGCTTGATGCAAATGAGAAAGG
>NW_018399338.1:387-615 GCF_002168275.2 Theobroma umbraticum | reverse complement strand
TGTGTGAACGATTTCAATCTCAACCCAAAGAGTCACACTTAACTGCAGTAAAAAAAATCTTTAGGTACCTTTTAGATACACAAAATTTGAGATTATGGTATCCTAGAGGAACATCCTTCAATCTCATTGGATATTCAGGTGCAGACTTTGCTAGGAGTAAAATAGATAGAAAGTGCACTGGTGGTACATGTCAGTTTTTAGGAGATATGCTTGTGTCTTGGTCAAGTA
>NW_018399338.1:0-126 GCF_002168275.2 Theobroma umbraticum | reverse complement strand
AATTAAAAGATTTTGGAGTGACTATGCATAATGTAGCAATATTTTGCGATAACATAAGTGCAATCAATATTTAAAAAATCCAGTTCAGCACTCAAGAACAAAGCACATTGAGATTAGACATCATTT
>NW_018399336.1:6889-7025 GCF_002168275.2 Theobroma umbraticum | reverse complement strand
ATGGACTTTTCTTGCCAATGAATACATTTCTCTTCACGTTTCTTAATGTAAACATTTAATTTTAATCTGTTTTAACAAAAAAAGTAAATAAATTCAATTTAAAATCAATTATGAAATTATAAAGCTATTTAAAGCG
>NW_018399336.1:6587-6879 GCF_002168275.2 Theobroma umbraticum | reverse complement strand
CTTTTGAAGGAATGTGTGACTATAAATAGGCTTTTTTTTCCAAATAAATGAGTTTTTCTACATGTTTCTTGAGGTAAGCATTCAATTAAAGTATGTTTTAACAAAAAATAAATAAAAATTTAACTTAAAATCAATTTTGAGATTGTAAAACCATTTAAAGCGGGTAATAAAGCTTTTAAAGGGATGGGTGGTTATAAATGGACTTTTTTTGCCAATAAATACTTTTTTCTTCACGTTGCTTGAGGTAAACATTCAATTATAGTCTATTTTAACCAAAAATATAAAAAAATTT
>NW_018399336.1:6326-6480 GCF_002168275.2 Theobroma umbraticum | reverse complement strand
AATAAGGCTTTTGAAGGAATGAGTGACTATAAATGAACTTTTCTTGTCAATGAACCCCTTTTTCCACACGTTTCTCTAGGTAGGCATTCAATTATTGTCCGTTTCAATTAAAAATATAAAAAAATTCAACTTAAAATCAATTATGAGATTATAA
>NW_018399336.1:4475-6174 GCF_002168275.2 Theobroma umbraticum | reverse complement strand
TAAAGCAAGCAATAAGGCTTTTGCAGGAATAGGTGACTATAAATGAACTTTTCTTACCAATGAATGCCTTTTCCTTCACGTTTCTTGAGGTAGGCATTCAATTATAGTCTATTTCAACCAAAAATGTACAAAAATTCAACTGAAAATCAATTATGACATTATAAAACCACTGAAAGTGAGTAGTAAGGCTTTTGAAAGAATGGGTGACTATAAATAGAACTTTCTTGCCAATGAATGCGTTTTTCTTCACATTTCTCAATGTAAACATTTAATTATATTTAGTTTTAACCAAAAAAGTAAAACAAATTGAACTTAAAATTAATTTTGAGATTATAAAACCATTTAAGGGGAGTAATAAGGCTTTTGAAGGATTAGGAGGCTATAAATGGACTTTTTTTACCAATGAATGATTTTTCTTCATGTTTCTCAAGGTAGATATTTAATTATAGTCTGTTTTAACAAAAAATGTAAAAGAATTCAATTTAAAATCAATTATGAGATTATAAAGTCATTTAAAGCGAGTAATAAGGCTTTTGAAGGAATGAGTGCCAATAAATGAACCTTTCTTCCAAATAAATAAGTTTTTCTACATGTTTTTCGAGGTAGGCATTCAATTATAGTCTGTTTTAAGGGAAAATATAAAAAAATTTAACTTAAAACAAACTTTGAGATTTTAAAACTAATTAAAGCAAGTAATAATGCTTTTGAAAGAATAAGAGACTATAAATAGACTTTTCTTGCCAATGAATGCATTTTTCTTTATGTTTCTTGAGACAAACATTCAATTATAGTCTGTTTCAACTAAAAATGTAAAAAAATTTAACATAAAATTAATTATGTGATTATAAAACTATTTAAGTCGAGTAATAAGGCCTTTGAAGGAATGAGTGACTATAAATGGACTTTTTTTAGTAGTGAATGCCTTTTTCTTCACATTTCTCAAGGTAAACGCTCAATTATTGGTTGTTTTAACCAAAAAGGCAAAAACATTCAACTTAAAATCAATTATGAGATTTTAAAACCATTTAAAGTGAGTAATAAGGCCTTTGAAGGAATGGGTGACTATAAATGAACTTTTTTTGCTAGTTAATACCTTTCTCTTCACGTTTCTCTAGGTAGACATTTAATTATTATCTGTTTTAACCAAAAATGTAAAAAAATTTAACTTAAAATCAATTATCAGATTATAAAACCATTTAAAGCAAGTAATAAGGCTTTTAAAGGAATGAGTGACTATAAATAGACTTTTCTTGTAAATGAACCCCTTTTTCTTCATGTTTCTTAAGGTAGACTCTCAATTATTGTTTGTTTTAACAAAAAATGTAAAAAAATTCAACTTAAAATCAATTATGAGTTTATAAAACCATTTAAAGCAAGTAATAAGGCTTTTGAAGGAATGGCTGACTATAAATGAACATTTTTTCTCAATGAGTGACTTTTTCTACACGTTTCTCAAGTCAAGACTTCAATTATGGTCTATTTTAATGAAAGATATTAAACAAATCAACTTAAAATCAATTATGATATTGTAAAATCATTTAAAGTGAGCAATAAGGCTTTTGTAGGAATAGGTGACTATAATGGACTTTTCTTTTTAATGATATCTTTTTCTTCATATTTCTTGAGATAGACATTCAATTATAGTCTGTTTTAACTGAAAATATAAAAAAATTCAAGTTAAAATCAATTATGAGATTAT
>NW_018399336.1:4279-4465 GCF_002168275.2 Theobroma umbraticum | reverse complement strand
AAAGCGAGTAATAAGACCTTTGAAGGAATGGGTGACTATAAATAGACTTTTCTTATCAATGAATATATTTTTCTTCACGTTTCTCAACGTAAACATTTAATTATAATCTATTTGAAATAAAAAAGTAAAACAAATTGAACTTAAAATCAATTTTGAGATTATAAAGCCATTTAAGGGGAGTAATAA
>NW_018399336.1:3714-4022 GCF_002168275.2 Theobroma umbraticum | reverse complement strand
AAGGAATGGGTAACTATAAATGGACTTTTCTTCCAAACAAATCAGTTTTTCTACAGGTTTTTCTAGACAGGTATTCAATTGTAGTATGTTTTAATGGAAAATATAAAAAAATTCAACTTAAAATCAATTTCGAGATTATAAAACCATTTAAAGCGAGTAATAAGGCTTTTAAAGGAATGAGTGACTATAAATAAACTTTTCTTGCCAATGAATGCCTTTTTCTTCATATTTCTTGAGATAGACATTCAATTATAGTCTGTTTTAATCATAAATGTTGAAAAATTCAACTTAAAATCAATTATGAGATT
>NW_018399336.1:3507-3704 GCF_002168275.2 Theobroma umbraticum | reverse complement strand
TTAAAATGAGTAATAAGACTTTTGAAGGAATGAATGACTATAAATGGACTTTTCTTGTTAATGAATATATTTCTCTTCACGTTTCTCAACGTAAACATTTAATTATAATATGTTTTAACAAAAAAAGTAAAATGAATTGAACTTAAAATCAATTTTGAGATTATAAAACCATGTAAGGGGAGTAATAAGGTTTTTGA
>NW_018399336.1:3101-3387 GCF_002168275.2 Theobroma umbraticum | reverse complement strand
GTTTCTCAAGGTAGATATTCAATTATAGTCTGTTTTAACAAAAAATATAAAAAATTCAACTTAAAATATTTTATGAGATTATAAAGCCATTTAAAGCGAGTAATAAAGTTTTTGAAGGAATAGGCGACTATAAATGGACTTTTCTTCCAAATAAATTAGTTTTTCTACATGTTTTTTGAGGTAGGCATTCAATTATAGTCTATATTAATGAAAAATATAAAAAAATTCAACATAAAATCAATTTTGAGATTATAAACCCATTTAAAGCGAGTAATAAGGCTTTTGA
>NW_018399336.1:2867-2958 GCF_002168275.2 Theobroma umbraticum | reverse complement strand
GGTAGATATTCAATTATAGTCTGATTTAATAAAAAATGTAAAAAAAATGAACTTAAAATTGATTATGAGATTATAAAACCATTTAAAATGA
>NW_018399336.1:2705-2857 GCF_002168275.2 Theobroma umbraticum | reverse complement strand
TTTTGAAGGAATGGGTGACTATAAATAGATTTTCTTACGAATGAATGCTTTTTTTTCATGGTTCTTAGTGTAAGCATTTAATTATAATCTATTTTAACTAAAAAAGTAAATGAATTCAACTTAAAATCAATTATGAGATTATAAAGCCATTT
>NW_018399336.1:2536-2695 GCF_002168275.2 Theobroma umbraticum | reverse complement strand
ATAAGGCTTTCGAAGGAATGGGTGACTATAAACGGACTTTTCTTCCAAATAAATGAGTTTTTCTACATGTTTCTTTAGGCAGGCATTCAATTATTATCTGTTTCGACAAAAAATATAAAAAATTTAACTTAAAATCAATTATGAGATTATAAAACCATT
>NW_018399336.1:2014-2388 GCF_002168275.2 Theobroma umbraticum | reverse complement strand
AATATAAAAAAGTTCAACTTAAAATCAATTATGAGATTATAAAACCTTTTAAAGTGAGTTATAAGATTTTTAAAGGAATAAGTGACAATAAATGGACTTTTCTTGTCAATAAATGCTTTTATCTACATGTTGCTCGAGGTAGACATACATTTATAATCTACTTTAACCAATAATGTAAAAAAAATTGACTTAAAATCAATTATAAAATTATAAAACGATTTAAAGCGAGTACTAAGGCTTTTGGAGGAATGGGTGACTATAAATGGACTTTTATTCTCAATGAATAGCTTTTTCTACACATTTTTCAAGGTAAGCATTCGATTATAGTCTGTTTTAACTAAAAATTTAAAAAAATTCAACTTAAAATCAATTAT
>NW_018399336.1:1635-1830 GCF_002168275.2 Theobroma umbraticum | reverse complement strand
TCAATTATGAGATTACAAAATAATTTAAAGTGAGTAATAAGGCTTTCGAAGGAAATGGTGACTATAATGAACTTTTTTTGTCAATGAATACTTTTCTCTTTATGTACCTCAAGGTAGACGTTCAATTATAGCTTGCTTTAATCAAAAATTCAAAAAATTCAACTTAAAATCAATTATGAGATTATAAAAATATTT
>NW_018399336.1:1473-1625 GCF_002168275.2 Theobroma umbraticum | reverse complement strand
ATAAGCCTTTTGAAGGAATGGGTGACTATAAATGGAGTTTTCTTGTCAATGAATGCTTTTTTCATCACGTTTCTCAAGGTAGACATTCAAATATAGTCTGTTTTAACAAAAAATGTACAAAAAAAATTAACTTAAAATCAATTATGAGATTA
>NW_018399336.1:1283-1463 GCF_002168275.2 Theobroma umbraticum | reverse complement strand
TAAAGTGAGTAATAAGGCTTTTGAAGGAAAGGGTATCTATAAATAGACTTTGTTTGTCAATGAATGCCTTTCTCTTCACATATCTCAAGGTAGACATTCAATTATAGCCTGCTTTAACTAAAAATGTATAAAAAATTCAACTTAAAATCAATTATGAGATTATAAAACCATTTAAAGCGA
>NW_018399336.1:991-1253 GCF_002168275.2 Theobroma umbraticum | reverse complement strand
GAACTTTTCTTACCAATGAATGCTTTTTTCTTTACGTTTCTCAAGGTAGACTTTTAATTATAGTCTATTTTAACCAAAAATGTAAAAAAAGTTAACTTAAAATCAAATATGAGATTATAAGATAATTTAAAGTGAGTAATAGGGTTTTTAAAGAAATGAGTGACTATAAATGAAATTTTCTTGTCAATGAATGCTATTTTCTTCATGGTTCTCAAGGTAGACATTTAATTATAGTTTGTTTTAACCAAAAATGTAAAAAAAT
>NW_018399336.1:583-877 GCF_002168275.2 Theobroma umbraticum | reverse complement strand
TTTTTTCTTCATGTTTCTCAAGGTAGACATTCAATTATAGTCCGTTTTAATCAAAAATATAAACAAATTTAGCTTAAAATCAATTATGAGATTATAAAACTATTTGAAACAAGTAATAAGGCTTTTCAAAGAATGGGTGACTATAAATGGACATTTATTCTTAATGAATAGCTTTTTCTATACGTTTCTTAGGGCAGGACTTCAATTATAGTCTGTTTTAATAAAAATGTTAAAAAAATAAACTTAAAATCAATTAAGAGATTATAAAACTATTTAAAGCGAGTAATAAGGCTT
>NW_018399336.1:449-572 GCF_002168275.2 Theobroma umbraticum | reverse complement strand
GGTGACTATAAATGGACTTTTCTTGTCAATAAATACCTTTTCCTTCATGTTTTTTAAGGTAGACATTCAATTATAGTTTGTTTTAACTAAAAATGTAAAAAACTTCAACTTAAAATCAATTAT
>NW_018399336.1:312-439 GCF_002168275.2 Theobroma umbraticum | reverse complement strand
AACAATTTAAAGCGAGTAATAAGGCTTTTGAAGGAATGGTTGACTAAAAATAGATTTTTTTTTAATAAATAGTTTTTTCTACACGTTTCCTAATACAGGCATTCAATTATAGTCTATTTTAATAAAA
>NW_018399336.1:114-302 GCF_002168275.2 Theobroma umbraticum | reverse complement strand
AATTTAACTTAAAATCAACTATGAGATTATAACACCATTTAAAGTGAGTAATAAGATTTTTAAAGGAATTGGTAACTATAAATGGACTTTTCTTGCCAATGAATGCTTTTATCTACATGTTTCTTGAGGAATACATACAATTATAATTTGCTTTAACCAATAATGTAAAAAAATTCAACTTAAAATCA
>NW_018399336.1:0-104 GCF_002168275.2 Theobroma umbraticum | reverse complement strand
TATAAAACCATTTAAAGCGAGTAACAATCCTTTTGAAGGAATTGGTGACTATAAATGGACTTTGTTGGCCAATGAATGCTTTTTTTTCTTATTTCTTGAGGTAG
>NW_018399335.1:3240-3353 GCF_002168275.2 Theobroma umbraticum | reverse complement strand
ATAAATGGACTTTTCTAGCTAATGAATGCTTATTTTTTCATGTTTCACAAGGTGACATTCAATTATGATTTGTTTTAACCAAAAATATAAAAATATTCAACTTAAAATCAATT
>NW_018399335.1:3043-3230 GCF_002168275.2 Theobroma umbraticum | reverse complement strand
AAAACCATTTAAAGAGAGTAATAAGGCTTTTGAAGTAATGGGAGACTATAAACGGAGTTTTTTTTTTAAAAAAAGAGTTTTTTTACACGTTTCCCAAGGTAAGCATTTAATTATAGTATGTGTTAAAAAAAATAAGAAATTCAACTTAAAATCAATTATGAGATTATAAAACCATTTAAAGTGAGTA
>NW_018399335.1:2938-3018 GCF_002168275.2 Theobroma umbraticum | reverse complement strand
CTATAAATAGACTTTTCTTTCAAATAAATGGGTTTTTCCACACGTTTCTTGAGGCAAGTATTCAATTATAGTCTGTTTTA
>NW_018399335.1:2816-2928 GCF_002168275.2 Theobroma umbraticum | reverse complement strand
TAAAAAAGTCAACTTAAAATCATTTATAAGATTATAAAACCTTTTAAAGTGAGTAATAAGGCTTTTGAAGAAATAGGTGGCTATAATGGACTTTTCTTGTCAATGAATGCCT
>NW_018399335.1:2542-2806 GCF_002168275.2 Theobroma umbraticum | reverse complement strand
GTGTCACGAGGTAGACATTCAATTGTAACCTGTTTTAACTAAAAATATAAAAAAATGCACTTAAAATCAAAATTGAGATTATAAAACCCTTTAAAGTGAATAATAAGGCTTTTGAAGGAATAAGTAACTATAAATGAGCTTTTTTTTCCAATAAATGTATTTTTCTTCAGGTTTCTTGAAGTACACATTCAATTATAATCTGTTTTAACCAATAATGTAAAAAAATTAAATCTAAAATCAATTATGAGATTATAAAGCCATTTA
>NW_018399335.1:1970-2099 GCF_002168275.2 Theobroma umbraticum | reverse complement strand
CTTTTAAAGGAATGGGTGACTATAAATGGACTTTTCTTGCTAATAAATGCTTGTATTTTCACGTTTCAGAAGGTAGATATTCAATTATGGTCTGTTTTAACCAAAAATATAAAAAAATTAAACTTAAAA
>NW_018399335.1:1765-1960 GCF_002168275.2 Theobroma umbraticum | reverse complement strand
GATTATAAAATCATTTAAAGTGAGGAATAAGGCTTTTGAAATAATGGGAGACTATAAATAGAGTTTTCTTCCAAATAAATGAGTTTATCTACACATTTCTCAAGGTAAGCATTCAATTATAGTCTTTTTTAACAAAAAATATAAAAATTAAACTTAAAATCAATTATGATATTATAAAACCCTTTAAAGTGAGTA
>NW_018399335.1:1319-1755 GCF_002168275.2 Theobroma umbraticum | reverse complement strand
TGAAGGAATGAGAGACTATAAATGGACTTTTCTTTTAAATAAATAGATTTTTTCACACGTTTCTCAAGGTAAGCATTCAATTACAATTTGTTTTAACAAAATATGTAAAAAAGTCAACTTAAAATCAATTATGAGATGATAAAACCATTTAAACGAGCAATAAAGCTTTTGAAGGAATGCGTGGCAATAAATAGACTTTTTTTGCCAATGAATGCCTTTTTCCCTACATGCCATGAGGTAGACATTCAATTGTAATCTATTTTAATCAAAATTTTTTAAAAAATGAACTTAAAAAAGTTGAGATTATAAAACCATTTAGAGTGAATAATAAGGCTTTTGAAAGAATAAGCGATTATAAATGAACTTTTCTTGCTAGTAAATGTCTTTTTCCTCACGTTTCTCAAGGTAGACATTCAATTATAATCTGTTTTAACCA
>NW_018399335.1:893-1309 GCF_002168275.2 Theobroma umbraticum | reverse complement strand
AAAATTGAACCTAAAATCAATTATGAGATTATAAAGCCATTTAAAGCGAGAAATGAAGCTTTTGAACGAATGGGAGACAATAAATGGACTTTTCTTGTCAATGAATGCTTTTTTCTTCATGTTTCTCAAGGCAGACATTCAATTGTAGTATGTTTTAGCCAATAATGTTAAAAAAACTGAACATGAAATCAATTTTAAGATAACAAAACATTTAAAGTGAGTAATAAGGCTTTTGAAGGAATGTGAGACTACAAATGGATTTTTCTTTTTAATGAATGTTTTTTTATTCACGATTCTTAGGGAAGACGTTCAATTATAGTTTGTCTTAAGTAAAAATATAAAAATAATTGAACTCAAAATCAATTTTGAGATAATAAAATCATTTGAAATAGATAATAAGGCTTTTGAAGGAATGG
>NW_018399335.1:788-883 GCF_002168275.2 Theobroma umbraticum | reverse complement strand
ATAGACTTTTGTTGCTAATGAATGCTTGTTTTTTCATGTTTCACAAGGTAGACATTCAATTATGATTTGTTTTAACCAAAAATATAAAAAAATTC
>NW_018399335.1:583-778 GCF_002168275.2 Theobroma umbraticum | reverse complement strand
CAATTATGAGATTATAAAACCATTTAAGCGAGGAATAAGGCTTTTGAAGTAATGGGAGACTATAAATAGAGTTTTCTTTCATATAAATGAGTTTTTCTACACGTTTCTCGAGATAAACATTCAATTATAGTATGTTTTAATAAAAAATATAAAAAATTCAACTTAGAATCAATTATGAGATTATGAAACCATTCA
>NW_018399335.1:150-368 GCF_002168275.2 Theobroma umbraticum | reverse complement strand
AATTCAACTTAAAATCAATTATGAGATTATAAAACCCTTTAAAGCGAGTAATAAAGCAATTGAAGGAATGAAAGATTATAAATGGACTTTTCTTTCAAACAAATGGGTTTTTCCATACGTTTCCTAAGGTAAGCATTCAGTTACAGTCAATTTTAATAAAAAATCTAAAAATGTCAACTTAAAATCAATTTTGAGATTATAAAACCATTTAAAGTGAG
>NW_018399335.1:0-140 GCF_002168275.2 Theobroma umbraticum | reverse complement strand
TTTGAAGGAATGGGTGGCTATAAATGAACTTTTCTTGTCAATGAATGCATTTTTCTCTATGTGTCACAAGGTAGACATTCAATTGCAATCTATTTTAACCAAAAATGTAAAAAAATTGAACTTAAAATCAAATTTGAGAT
>NW_018399334.1:478-1487 GCF_002168275.2 Theobroma umbraticum | reverse complement strand
TAATCTCATAATTGATTTTAAGTTGAATTTTTTTATATTTTTTATTAAAATAGAATATAATCGATTGTCTACCTTGGAAAATATGCAAAAAAGCCATTCATTGAGAAGATAAGTTCATTTATAGTCGCTTATTCTTTCAAAAAGCTTATTACTCGCTTTTCATGCTTTTATAATCTCATAATTGATTTTCAGCTGAAGTTTTTTACATTTTTTATTAAAACAGACTATTATTAAATTTTTGCCCTGAGAAACATGCATAAAAGCCCATTCATTGGGAAGCAAAGTCCATTTACAGTCACCCATTCCTTCAAAAGGCTTATTACTCGCCTTAAATGGTTTTATAATCTCATAATTTATTTTAAGTTGAATTTTTTTACATTTTTGGATAAAACATACCATAATTGAATCTCTACCTCGAGAAACATGAAGAAACAAGCATTCATTGACAGGAAAAGTCCATTTAGAGTCACCCATTCCTTCAAAAGGCTTATTATTGGCTTTAAATAGTTTTATAATCTCATAATTGAGTTTTAGTTGAATTCTTTTACATTTTTTGTTAACACAGACTATAATTGAATGTCTGTCTGGAGAAACGTACAAAAAAAGTCATTCATTGAGAAGAAAAGTCCATTTATAGTCACTCGTTCCTTCAAAAGTCTTATTACCTGCTTTAAATGGTTTTATAATGTCATAATTGATTTTAAGTTGAATTTTTTTATAATTTCCTTTAAAACAGACTATAATTGAAAGCCTACCTCAGAAAAGGTGTAGAAAAAGCCATTGATTGAGAGGAAAAGTCCTATTATATGTCACCCATTCCTTCAAAAGGCTTATTACTCGCTTTTCATGCTTTTATAATCTCATAATTGATTTTAAGCTGAAGTTTTTTACATTTTTTATTAAAACAGACTATTATTAAATTTTTGCCTTGAGAAACATGCATAAACGCCCATTCATTGAGAAGAAAAGTCCATTTACAGTCACCCATTCTTTCAAAAAGCTTATTACT
>NW_018399334.1:0-194 GCF_002168275.2 Theobroma umbraticum | reverse complement strand
TGCCTTGAGAAACGTGCAGAAAAAACCATTCATTGAGAACAAAAGTCCATTTATATTCACCTATTCCTTCAAAAGCTATATTACTCGTTTTAAATAGTTTTATAATGTCATAATTGATTTTAAATTGAAGTTTTTTTCATTTTTTGTTAGAACAGACTTTAATTAATTGTTTGCCTTGAGAAACATGCAAAAAA
>NW_018399333.1:3631-3790 GCF_002168275.2 Theobroma umbraticum | reverse complement strand
GACATTTTTTGTTAAAACAGACTATAATTGATTGTCTACCTAGGGAAACATGCAAAAAACCCATTCGTTAGGAAAAAAAGTCCATTTATAGTCACTCACTCCTTCAAAAAGCTTATTACTCACTTTAAATGGTTTTATAATCTCATTATTGATTTTAAG
>NW_018399333.1:2979-3162 GCF_002168275.2 Theobroma umbraticum | reverse complement strand
TTTTATAATCTCGTAATTGATTTTAAGTTTAATTTTTTTACATTTTCTATTAAAGCATACTATAAGTGATTGTCTGCCTTGTGAAACGTGAAGAAAAAGCCATTCATTGAGAAGAAAAGTCTATTTATAGTCACTTATTCCTTTAAAAGCCTTATTACCCGCTTTAAATGGTTTTCAAATCTC
>NW_018399333.1:2876-2969 GCF_002168275.2 Theobroma umbraticum | reverse complement strand
TTAAGTTGAATTTTTTTATATTTTTTTATTAAAACTTACTATAATTAAATGTCTACCTCAAGAAACATGAAGAAACAAGCATTCTTTGACAAG
>NW_018399333.1:2756-2866 GCF_002168275.2 Theobroma umbraticum | reverse complement strand
TTAGAGCCAGTCATTCTTTCAAAAAGCTTATTATTCGCTTTAAACGATTTTATAACCTCATAATTGATTTTAAGTTGAATTTTTTAACATTTTTTGTTAAAACAGACTAT
>NW_018399333.1:2361-2578 GCF_002168275.2 Theobroma umbraticum | reverse complement strand
ATTTATAGTCACTCATTCCTTCAAAAGCCTTATTACCCACTTTTATTGGTTTTATACTCTCATAATTGATTTTAAGTTGAATTGTTTTGTATTTTTTGTTAAAACAGACTATAATTAAATACTTGCCTTAAAAAACATGCAGAAAAAGCCTGTTCATTAAGAAAAAAAGTCCATTTATAGTCACCAATTCCTTCAAAAGCCTTATTACTTGGTTTAA
>NW_018399333.1:2034-2144 GCF_002168275.2 Theobroma umbraticum | reverse complement strand
AAATGGTTTTATAATCTCATAATTGATTTTAAGTTGAATTTTTTCACATTTTTTTATTAAAACAGACAATAAGTGATTGTCTACCTTGGGAAACATGTAGAAAAAGCCAT
>NW_018399333.1:1297-1507 GCF_002168275.2 Theobroma umbraticum | reverse complement strand
TATAAGTGATTGTTTGCCTTGGGAAACATGCAGAAAAAGCCATTCATTGAGAAAAAAAGTCTATCTATAGTCACTCATTCCTTCAAAAGCCTTATTACCCGCTTTACATGGATTTAAAATCTCATAATTGATTTTAAGTTGAATTTTTTTTTTACTTTTTTCTTTAAAACAGACTATAATTGAAAGTCTGCCTTAGGAAAGGTGTAGAAA
>NW_018399333.1:931-1053 GCF_002168275.2 Theobroma umbraticum | reverse complement strand
TTGAATGTCTTTCTCAAGAAAGGTACAGAAAAAGCCATTGATTGAGAAGAAAAGACTATATATAGTCGCCCATTTCTTCAAAAGGTTTATTACTCGCTTTAAATAGTTTTATAATCTCATAA
>NW_018399333.1:323-450 GCF_002168275.2 Theobroma umbraticum | reverse complement strand
TTAGTTAAAACAGACTATAATTAAATGCCTACCTCAAGAAACGTGCAAAAAAAGCCATTCATTGGGAAGAAAAATTCATTTTTAGTAATCCATTCTTTCGGAAGCCTTATTACTCGGTTTAAATGGT
>NW_018399333.1:159-313 GCF_002168275.2 Theobroma umbraticum | reverse complement strand
CATAATTGATTTTAAGTTGACTTTTTTATAGTTTTTTTAAAACAGACAATAATTGAATGTCTATCTCAAGAAAGGTACAGAAAAAGCCATTGATTGAGAAGAAAAGTATATTTATAGTCACCCATTTCTTCAAAAGGCTTAATACTCGCTTTAA
>NW_018399333.1:0-149 GCF_002168275.2 Theobroma umbraticum | reverse complement strand
AATCTCATAATTGATTTTAAATTTAGTTTTTTTACATTTTTGATTAAAAAATACTATAAATGAATATCTACCTTGAGAAACATGAAGAAACAAACATTCATTGACAAAAAAAGTCCATTTGAAGTCACCCATTCCTTCAAAAAGCTTAT
>NW_018399332.1:1053-1202 GCF_002168275.2 Theobroma umbraticum | reverse complement strand
TGGTTAAAATAGATTATAATTGAATGTCTACCTTGAGAAACGTAAAGAAAAAGGTATTCATTGGTAAAAAAAAATCCATTTATAGTCACTCATTCCTTCAATAGCCTTATTACTCTGTTTATATAGTTTTATAATCTCATAATTGATTT
>NW_018399332.1:844-1043 GCF_002168275.2 Theobroma umbraticum | reverse complement strand
ATTTTTATATTTTTGGTTAAAACAGAGTGTAATTAAATTTTTACCTTGGCTAACGTGAAGAAAAAGACATTTATTGGCAAGAAAAGTTCATTTATAGTCACCCATCTCTTCAAAAGCCTTACTACTCACTACAAATAATTTTATAATCTTATAATTGATTTTAACTTCAATTTTTTTACATTTTTCATTAAAATAGGCT
>NW_018399332.1:707-834 GCF_002168275.2 Theobroma umbraticum | reverse complement strand
GCTTGCCTCAAGAAATGTGCAAAAAAAGCCATTCATTAAGAAAAAAAGTCCATTTATAGTCTCTCATTTCTTCAAAAGCCTTAGTACTTGCTTTAAAAGGTTTTATAATCTCATAATTGATTTTAAG
>NW_018399332.1:553-697 GCF_002168275.2 Theobroma umbraticum | reverse complement strand
TTTATAGCCATCTATTCCTTCAAAAGTCTTATTACTCTCTTTAAATAGTTTTATAATCTCAAGATTGATTTTAAGTTAATTTGTTTTACCTTTTTTGTTAAAACAGATTATAATTGAATGTCTACCTTGAGAAACGTGAAGAAA
>NW_018399332.1:396-529 GCF_002168275.2 Theobroma umbraticum | reverse complement strand
CCATTTATAGTCACCCATTCCTTCAAAATCTTTATTACTCGCTTTAAATGGTTTCTAATCCCAAAATTGATTTTAAGTTGAATTTGTTTCACATTTTTGGTTAAGACACATTATAATTGAATGTCTACCTCGA
>NW_018399332.1:288-386 GCF_002168275.2 Theobroma umbraticum | reverse complement strand
GAAAAATACATTCATTGGCAAGCAAAGTCCATTTATAGCAGCCCATTCCTTCATAAGCCTTATTACTCACATTAAATGATTTTATAATCTCAAAATTG
>NW_018399332.1:206-278 GCF_002168275.2 Theobroma umbraticum | reverse complement strand
TAATTTTTTTTATATTTTTGGTTAAAATAGATTCTAATTGAATGTCTACCTTGAGAAACATGAAGAAAAAGG
>NW_018399332.1:94-196 GCF_002168275.2 Theobroma umbraticum | reverse complement strand
CAAGAAAAGTCCATTTATAGTCATCCATTCTTTCAAAGCCTTATTACTCACTTTAAATGGTTTTATAATCACAAAATTGATTTTGAGTTAAATTTTTTTACT
>NW_018399332.1:0-84 GCF_002168275.2 Theobroma umbraticum | reverse complement strand
AAAAAGGCTATAATTGAATGTCTGCCTTGAGGGATGTAAAGCAAAAGCCATCCATTGACACGAAAAGTCTATTTATAATCAGTT
>NW_018399331.1:2186-2336 GCF_002168275.2 Theobroma umbraticum | reverse complement strand
TGCAAAAAAAGGTATTCATTGAGAAGAAAAGTCCATTTATAGTCACCTATTTCTTCAAAAGGTTTAATACTCGCTTTAAATAGTTTTATAATCTCATAATTAATTGTAAGTTGAATATTTTTACATTTTTGATTAAAACATACTATAATT
>NW_018399331.1:2082-2176 GCF_002168275.2 Theobroma umbraticum | reverse complement strand
CTCTAGAAACATGAAGAAACAAGCATTCATTGACAAGAAAAGTTTGTTTAGAGTAACCCATTCCTTCAAAAAGCTTATTACTCGCTTTAAACGG
>NW_018399331.1:1933-2072 GCF_002168275.2 Theobroma umbraticum | reverse complement strand
TCATAATTGATTTTAAGTTTAATTTGTTTACATTTTTTGTTAAAATAGACTATAATTGAATACTTGCCTTAGGAAACCTGCAAAAAAAGTCTGTCATTAAGAAGAAAAGTCCATTTATATCCACCCATTCCTTCAAAAG
>NW_018399331.1:1387-1537 GCF_002168275.2 Theobroma umbraticum | reverse complement strand
TCAAGAAAGGTATAGAAAAAGCCTTTCATTGAGAAGAAAAATCTATTTTTAGTCACCCATTCTTTCAGAACCCTTGTTACTCGATTTAAATGATTTTATATTTTCATAATTGATTTTAAGGTTAATATTTTTACATTTTTCTTTAAAACA
>NW_018399331.1:1089-1377 GCF_002168275.2 Theobroma umbraticum | reverse complement strand
GAATATCAATCTTGAGAAACGTGTAGAAAAAGTTAGTAATTGATAATAAAAATCCATTTATAGTCACCCATTCCGTCAAAAGGCTTATTGCTCGTTTTAAATAGTTCTATAATCTAATAATTGATTTTAAGTTGAATTTTTTTATATTTTTAATTAACACATACTATAATTGAATGTCTACCTTGAGAGACCTGAAGAAACAAGTATTCATTGGCAAAAAAAATCAATTTAGAATCACCCATTCCTCCAAAAAGCTTATTACTTGCTTTAAATGGTTTTATAATCTCA
>NW_018399331.1:793-940 GCF_002168275.2 Theobroma umbraticum | reverse complement strand
TTTAGAGTCACCTATTCCTTCGAAAGGCTTATTACTCGCTTTAAATAGTTTCATGATCTCATAATTGATTTAAGTTAAATGTTTTTATATTTTTTATTAAAACAAATGATAATTGATTGTCTGCCTCAGAAAACATGAAGAAAAAGC
>NW_018399331.1:631-766 GCF_002168275.2 Theobroma umbraticum | reverse complement strand
TTAAGTTGAATTTTTTTACATTTTTGATTAAAATATACTATAATTGAATGTTTGCCTTAAGACACGTGGAGAAACAAGCATTCATTGGCAAGAAAAGTTTTTAGAGTCACGCATTCCTACAAAAAGCTTATTACT
>NW_018399331.1:479-606 GCF_002168275.2 Theobroma umbraticum | reverse complement strand
TAATTGATTTTAAGTTGAATTATTTTATATTTTTTGTTAAAACATACTATAAGTAATTGTCTGTCTCAGGAAGCGTGCAGAAAAAGCCATTCATTGAGAAGAAAAGTCTATTTATAGTCACTCATTC
>NW_018399331.1:150-309 GCF_002168275.2 Theobroma umbraticum | reverse complement strand
TGATTTTAAGTTGAATTTTTTACATTTTTCTTTAAAACAGACTATAATTGAAAGTCTACCTCAGGAAAGGTATAGAAAAGGTCATTCATTGAGAAGAAAAATCTATTTTTAGTCACCCATTGTTTCGAAAGCTTTATTACTCGGTTTAAATGATTTTAT
>NW_018399331.1:0-140 GCF_002168275.2 Theobroma umbraticum | reverse complement strand
TTGATTTTAAGTTGAATTTTTTTACATTTTTAATTATAAAATATTATGATTGAATGTCGACCTGAGGAAAGGTGAAGAAACAAGCTTTCATTGACAAGAAAAGTCCATTTAGAGTCATCCATTCCTTCAAAAGGCTTATT
>NW_018399330.1:1976-2095 GCF_002168275.2 Theobroma umbraticum | reverse complement strand
TTTTTTGCAAATGAATATATTTTTCTACACGTTACCCAAGGCAAAGCATTAATTATAACATGTTCTAACTGAAGATGTAAAAAATGTCAACCTAAAATCAATTATGAGATTATAAAACT
>NW_018399330.1:1602-1778 GCF_002168275.2 Theobroma umbraticum | reverse complement strand
TTTAAAGAGAGTAATAAGGCTTTTAAAGGCTTGGGTGACTATAAATGGGCTTTTTTGACAAATAAATGTGTTTTTCTTTATGTTTCCCAAGGCAAAGAATCAATTATAATCTATTTTAACTGAAAATGTAAAAAAATTTAACCTAAAATCAATTATGAGATTATAAAACTATTTAA
>NW_018399330.1:1349-1460 GCF_002168275.2 Theobroma umbraticum | reverse complement strand
ATCAATTATGAGTTTGTAAAATCATTTAAAGGGAGTAATAAGGCTTTCAAAGGCCTAGGTGACTACAAATGTGCTTTTTGTACAAATGAATGTATTTTTCTACTTGTTTCC
>NW_018399330.1:898-1229 GCF_002168275.2 Theobroma umbraticum | reverse complement strand
AATCAATTATGAGATTATAAAACTATTTAAAGCGAGTAATAAAGCCTTTGAAGGTATGAGTGACTATAAATGGGCTTTTCTTATCAATCAATGGTTTTTTTTCACGTTTCTCAAGGCAGACAGTCATTTATAATATGTTTTAACCAAAAATATAAAAAATTCATCTTAAAATCAATTATGAGTTTGTAAAACAATTTTAAGGGAGTAATAAGGCTTTTAAAGGCTTGGGTGACTACAAATGTGCTTTTTTTGCAAATGAATATATTTTTCTACACGTTACCTGACGGAAAGAATTAATAATAATATGTTTTAACTGAAGATGTAAAAAATG
>NW_018399330.1:524-888 GCF_002168275.2 Theobroma umbraticum | reverse complement strand
ATCAATTATGAGATTATAAAACTATTTTAAAGTTAGTAATAAGGCTTTTTAAGGTATGAGTGACTATAAATGAGCTTTTTTTCTCAATCAATAGCTTTTCCTTCACGTTTCTCAAGGTAAACAGTCATTTATTATATATTTTAACCAAAAATGTAAAAACATTCATCCTAAAATCAATTATGAGTTTGTAAAATCATTGAAAGGGAGTAATAAGGCATTCAAAAGCTTGGGTGACTACAAATGGGTTTTTTTGCAAATGAATGTATTTTTCTAAATGCTTCTCAAGGTAAAGAATCAATTATAATTTGTTTTAGCTGAAGATGTAAAAAAATTCAACCTAAAATCAATTATGAGATTATAAAAC
>NW_018399330.1:0-452 GCF_002168275.2 Theobroma umbraticum | reverse complement strand
CTATAAATGGGCTTTTCTTATCAATCAATGGCTTTTCCTTCATGTTTCTCAAGGTGCACAGTTAATTATAATTTGTTTTAACTAAAAATGTAAATAAATTCATCCTAAAATCTATTATGAGATTACAAAACTATTTAAAATGAGTAATAAGACTTTTAAAGGTATGGGTGACTATAAATGAGCTTTTCTTTTCAATCAATGGTTTTTCTTTCATGTTTCTCAAGACAGACAATCAATTATAATCTGTTTTAATTAAAAATATAAA
Organism: Theobroma umbraticum; assembly: GCF_002168275.2. Lineage (NCBI taxonomy): Eukaryota > Viridiplantae > Streptophyta > Magnoliopsida > Malvales > Malvaceae > Theobroma > Theobroma umbraticum. Next base: position 187 of record NW_018399330.1, on the reverse strand, counting down.
AACATTCATGCTAAAATCAATTATGACATTGTAAAGTCATTTAAAGCGAGTAATAAGGCCTTCAAAGGCTTGGGTGATTATAAATGGGCTCTTCTGACAAATGAATGGATTTTTCTTCACATTTTCCAAGGCAAATGATAACTCTATTATATAGAGTTATTTTGACTCATTTTGAGAGCTTAAGTAG
>NW_018399329.1:2536-3825 GCF_002168275.2 Theobroma umbraticum | reverse complement strand
ACCCACTTTTAATGGTTTTATAATCTCATAATTGATTTTAAGTTGAATTATTTTGTATTTTTTGTTAAAACAGACTATAATTGAATACTTACCTTGGGACATGTGCAGAAAAAGCCTATGCATTAAGAAAAAAAGTTCATTTATAATCACCCATTCCTTCAAAAGCCTTATTACTCGATTTAAATTGTTCTATAATCTCATAATTGATTTTGAGTTGATTTTTTTTGTATTTTTGGTTAAAACAGACTATAATTAAATGCCTGCCTCAAGAAAAGTGCAGAAAAGCCATTCATTGAGAAGTAAAGTCCATTTATAGTCACCAATTTCTTCAAAAGGCTTATTACTCACTTTAAATGGTTTTATAATCTCATAATGGATTTTAAGTTGAATTGTTTTACATTTTGATTAAAACATACTATAATTGAATGACTACCTCAAGAAACGTGAAGAAACAAGCATTCATCGACAAGAAAAGTCCATTTAAAGACACCCATTCTTTCAAAAAGCTTATTACTCGCTCTAAACGGTTTTATAATCTCATAATTGATTTTAAGTTGAATTTTTTTACATGTTTTGATAAAACAGACAATAATTGATTGTTTACCTTGAGAAACATGCAAAAAAAGCCACTCATTGAGAAGAAAAGTCCATTTATAGTCACTCATTCCTTCAAAAGCCTTATTAGTTGCTTTAAATGATTTTATAATCTCATAAATGATTTTAAGTTTTATTTTTTTATATTTTTCTTTAAAATAGACAATAATTGAATGTTTATCTCTAGAAACATGCAAAAAAAGCCATTGATTGAGAAGAAAAGTCCATTTATAGTTGCCCATTCCTTCAAAAGATTTATTACTCGCTTAAATGGTTTTATAATCTCATAATTGATTTTAAGTTGAATTTTTTTACATTTTTTATTAAAACATACTATAATTGAATGTCCACCTCAAGAAACATGAAGAAACAAGCATTCATTGTTAAGAAAAGTCTATTTAGAGTCACCCATTCCTTCAAAAAACTTATTACTCATTTTAAATTATTTTATAATCTCATAATTGATTTTAAGTTAATTTTTTACATTTTTTGTTAAAATAGACTATAATTGATTGTTTGCCTCAGGAAACATGTAGAAAAAGCCATTCATTGAGAGAAAAAAGTCCAATTATAGTCACTCATTCCTTTAAAAGCCTTATTACCCACTATTAATGGTTTTATAATCTTATAATTGATTTTAGGTTGAATTGTTTTGCATTTTTTGTTAAAACAGACTATAATTGAATACCTACCTT
>NW_018399329.1:2291-2412 GCF_002168275.2 Theobroma umbraticum | reverse complement strand
ATTGATTTTAAGTTGAATTTTTTTACATTTTTTGTTAAATCAGACTATAATTAAATGCTTACCTTGAGAAAAGTGCAAAAAAAGCCATTCATTGAGAAGAAAAGTTCATTTATAGTCACCC
>NW_018399329.1:1433-1549 GCF_002168275.2 Theobroma umbraticum | reverse complement strand
CTCATAATTGATTTTAAGTTGAGTTTTTTACATTTTTTGTTAAAACAGACTATAAGTGATTATTTGCCTTTTGAAACATGTAGAAAAAGCCATTCATTGAGAAGAAAAGTCCATTT
>NW_018399329.1:939-1192 GCF_002168275.2 Theobroma umbraticum | reverse complement strand
TTTACATTTTTGGTTAAAATAGACTATAATTAAATATTTGCCTCGAGAAACGCATAAAAAAAGCCATTGACTGAGAAGAAAAGTCCATTTATAGTCAACATTTCCTTCAAAAGCCTTATTACTAGGTTTAAATGGTGTTATAATCTCATAATTGATTTTAAGATGAATGTTTTTTCACTTTTAGTTAAAACAGACTATAATTAAATGCTTACATCGAGAAACATGCAAAAAAACCATTCATTGAGAAGAAAAG
>NW_018399329.1:516-644 GCF_002168275.2 Theobroma umbraticum | reverse complement strand
CTATAATTGAAAGCTTGCCTCGAGAAACGTGTAAAAAAAGCCATTCATTGTGAAAAAAAGTTCATTTACAGTCACTTATTCCTTCATTAAATGGTTTTATAATCTCATAATCGATTTTAAGTTGAATT
>NW_018399329.1:0-123 GCF_002168275.2 Theobroma umbraticum | reverse complement strand
TTTTTTATTAAAACAGAGTATAATTGAATGTCTACCTCAAGAAACGAGGAGAAATAAGCATTCATTGAAAAGAAAAGTTCATTTATAGTCACCCATTCCTTCAAAAGTCTTATTACTCGTTTT
>NW_018399328.1:3381-3498 GCF_002168275.2 Theobroma umbraticum | reverse complement strand
TTTTATATTTTTATTAAAACATATTATAATTGAATATCTACCATGAGAAACATGTAGAAAAATACATCCATTGGCAAAAAAGGTCTATTTGTAGTCACCCATGCTTTCGAAAGCCTT
>NW_018399328.1:3104-3365 GCF_002168275.2 Theobroma umbraticum | reverse complement strand
GGTTTTTTAATCTCATAATTAGTTTTCAGTTGAACTTTTTTACATTTTTTATTAGTACAGATTATAATTAAATGTTTGCCTCAAAAAACGTGAAGAAAAAGATATCCATTGCCAAGAAAAGTCCATTTATAGTCACGAATGCCTTTAAAAGCTTTATTACTCGCTTAAAATGATTTTAGAAGCTCATAATGGAATTTAATTTGAATCTTTTTATATGTTTTATTAAAACAGATTATAATTGAATGTCTGCCTTAAGAAACG
>NW_018399328.1:2903-3020 GCF_002168275.2 Theobroma umbraticum | reverse complement strand
TTTAAGTTAAACTTTTTTATATATTTTATTAAAACAGATTATAATTGAATGTCTACCTTAAGGAACGTTAAGAAAAAGATATCCATTGGCAAGAAAAGTCCATTTATAGTCACCCAT
>NW_018399328.1:2630-2748 GCF_002168275.2 Theobroma umbraticum | reverse complement strand
AAGTTAAACTTTTTTATATTTTTTATTAAAACAGATTATAATTGAATGTCTGTCATGAGAAACATAACGAAAAAGATATCCATTGGTAAGAAAAGTCTATTTATAGACACTGATGCCT
>NW_018399328.1:2407-2620 GCF_002168275.2 Theobroma umbraticum | reverse complement strand
TATTACTTGCTTTAAATAGTTTTTTAATCTCATAATTAGTTTTAAGTTGATTTTTTTATATTTTTTATTAAAACATATTATAATTGAATGTCTGCCCTAAGAACCATAAAGAAAAAAATTCATTGGTAAGAAAAGTTTTTTTATAGTGACCCATGCCTACGAAAGCCTTATTACTCGCTTTAAATAGTTTTTTAATCTCATAATTAGTTTTAA
>NW_018399328.1:1809-2063 GCF_002168275.2 Theobroma umbraticum | reverse complement strand
ATGCCTTCGAAAGCCTTATTACTCCCTTTAAATGCTTTTTTAATCTCATAATTAATTTTAAGTTGAACGTTTTTATATTTTTTATTAAAACAAATAATAATTGAATATCTACCTTGAGAAACGTGAAGAAAAAGTATCCGTTGGTAAGAAAAGTCCATTTATAGTAACCCATGCCTTGAAAGCCTTATTACTCGCTTTAAGTGTTTTTATAATCTCATAATTGATTTTAAGTTGAATTTTCTTATATTTTTTAT
>NW_018399328.1:1694-1799 GCF_002168275.2 Theobroma umbraticum | reverse complement strand
TATAATTGAATGTCTACCTTGAGAAACGTGAAGAAAAAAATATCCATTGACAAAAAAAGTCCATTTATAGTAACACATTCTTTCGAAAGCCTTATTACTCGCATT
>NW_018399328.1:1542-1684 GCF_002168275.2 Theobroma umbraticum | reverse complement strand
ATAACCCCATAATTGATTTTAATTTGAATTTTTTTATATTTTTTGTTAAAATGGATTATAATTGAATGTCCACCATGAGAAACGTAAAGAAAAGATATCCATTGGTAAAAAAAGTTCATTTATAGTCACTCATGCCTTCGAA
>NW_018399328.1:1176-1289 GCF_002168275.2 Theobroma umbraticum | reverse complement strand
CCATTGGTAAGAAAAGTTCATTTATAGTCATCCATACCTTCGAAAGCCTTATTAATCGTTGTAAATAGTTTTTTAATCTCATAATTAATTTTAATTTAAAATTTTTTATATTT
>NW_018399328.1:685-841 GCF_002168275.2 Theobroma umbraticum | reverse complement strand
CTTAAGAAACGTAAAGAAAATGATATCCATTGGTAAGAAAAGTTCATTTATAGTTACCCATGCCTTCAAAAGCCTTATTACTCGTTTTTAATAGTTTTTTAGTCTCATAATTAATTTTAAGTTAAACTTTTTTATATTTAATATTAAAACAGATTA
>NW_018399328.1:0-120 GCF_002168275.2 Theobroma umbraticum | reverse complement strand
ACCTCATAATTGATTTTAATTTGAATTTTTTTATTTTTTTATTAAAACAGATTACAATTGAATCTCTGCCTCAAGAAACATGAAGAAAAAGATATCCATTGGGAAGAAAAGTCCATTTAT
>NW_018399327.1:5997-6155 GCF_002168275.2 Theobroma umbraticum | reverse complement strand
ATAGACTTTTCTTCTCATTGAATGACTTTTTCTACATGTTTCCTAAGGTAGGCAGTCAATTATAGTCCGTTTTAATAAAAAATGCAAAAAAATTTCGCTTAAAGGCAATTAATAGATTATAAAACCTTATAAAGCGAGTAATAAGGCTTTTGAAGGAA
>NW_018399327.1:5040-5187 GCF_002168275.2 Theobroma umbraticum | reverse complement strand
GACTATAAATGGACTTTTCTTCTCAATGAATGACTTTTTCTACATGTTTTCTAAGGCAAGCAATCAATTATAGTTTGTTTTAATAAAAAATATAAAAAAATTTCACTTAAAAGCAATAAATAGATTATAAAACCATTTAAAACGAGT
>NW_018399327.1:4941-5030 GCF_002168275.2 Theobroma umbraticum | reverse complement strand
TTGAAGGAATGGGTGGCTATAAATGGAATTTTTGTCTCAATGAATCCCTTTTTTTTCATGTTTCTCTAGGTAGACATTCAATTATAGTC
>NW_018399327.1:4644-4859 GCF_002168275.2 Theobroma umbraticum | reverse complement strand
TTGAAGGAATGAGTGACTATAAATGGACTTTTTGTGCCAATGAATGCCTTTTTCTTCATGTTTCTTGAGGTAGGCATTCAATTATAATATGTTTTAACCATAAATGTAAAAAAATTTTGCTTAAAATCAATTATAAGAATAAAAAACTTTTTAAAGAGAGCAATAAGGCTTTTGAAGGAATAGGTGACTATAAATGAACTTTTCTTACTAATGAA
>NW_018399327.1:3890-4018 GCF_002168275.2 Theobroma umbraticum | reverse complement strand
GTAATAAGGATTTGAAAAGGATGAGTGACTATAAATAGACTTTTCTTGCCAATGAATGTTTTTTTTCTTCACGTTTCTTGATGCAAACATTCAATTATAATCTGTTTTAATGAAAAAAGTAAACAAAA
>NW_018399327.1:3685-3880 GCF_002168275.2 Theobroma umbraticum | reverse complement strand
AATCAATTTTGAGATTATAAAACCATTAAAAGTGAGTAATAAAGCATTTAAAGGAATGGGTGACTATAATGGACTTTTCTTCTCAATGAATGTATTTTTCTTCACGTTTTTCGAGGTAGATATTCAATTATAGTCTGTTTAATAAAACATATAAAAACATTCAACTTAAAATCAATTATGTGATTATAAAACCAT
>NW_018399327.1:3500-3675 GCF_002168275.2 Theobroma umbraticum | reverse complement strand
TAATAAGGCTTTTGAAAGAATAGGTGACAATAAATGGACTTTTCTTCTCCATGAATGACTTTTTCTACATGTTTCCTAAGGCAAGCAATCAATTAGAGTCTGTTTTAACAAAAAATGTAAAAATATTTCACTTAAAAGAAATTAATAGATTATAAAACCATTTAAAGCGAGTAAT
>NW_018399327.1:3209-3490 GCF_002168275.2 Theobroma umbraticum | reverse complement strand
AAGGAATGGGTGGCTATAAATGGACTTTTCATCTCAATGAATCCCTTTTTTTTAATGTTTCTTGAGGTAGACATTAATTATAGTCTGTTTTAATTAAAAATGTTAAAACATTCAACTTCAAATAAATTATGTGATTATAAAATCATTTAAAGTAAGTAATAAGGGTTTGGAAGGGATGAGTGACTATAAATAGACTTTTCGTGCTAATGAATGCATTTTTTCTTTATGTTTCTCAACGTAGACATTTATTTATAATCTGTTTTAACCAAAAAAGAAAAAAA
>NW_018399327.1:3044-3199 GCF_002168275.2 Theobroma umbraticum | reverse complement strand
AAATCAATTTTGAGATTATAAAACCATTTAAATTGAGTAATAAGGCTTTTGAAGTATTGGGTGACTATAATGGACTTTTCTTACCAATGAATGCGCTTTTCTTCACATTTCTCAATGTAGACATTCATTTATAGTCTATTTTAATGAAAAATGTA
>NW_018399327.1:2820-3034 GCF_002168275.2 Theobroma umbraticum | reverse complement strand
ACTTAAAATCAATTATGAGACTATAAAACTATTTGAAGTGAGTAATATGGCTTTTGAAGGAATGGGTGACAATAAATAGACTTTTCTTGCCAATGAACGCTTCTTTTCTTCAAGTTTCTCAACGTAAACATTCAATTATAATATGTTTTAATGAAAAAAGTAAAATAAATTGAACTTAAAATTAATTTTGAGATTATAAAACTATTTAAAGTGA
>NW_018399327.1:2538-2810 GCF_002168275.2 Theobroma umbraticum | reverse complement strand
TTTTGAAGGAATGAGTGATTATAAATAGACTTTTCTTCTCAATGAATGACTTTGTCTGTAGGTTTACTAAGGCAAGCATTCAGTATTAGTCTGTTTTGATGAAAAATGTAAAAAATTCAACTTAAAATCAATTATGTAATTATAAAACTATTGATAGCGAGTAATAAGGCTTTTGAAGGAATTGGTGACTATAATGGACTTTTTTTCTCAACGAATGTATTTTTCTTCACGTTTCTCTAGATAGATATTCAACTATAGTCTGTTTAATAAAA
>NW_018399327.1:2139-2290 GCF_002168275.2 Theobroma umbraticum | reverse complement strand
TTTAATAAAAAATATAAAAAAATTTCACTTAAAAGTGATTAATAGATTATAAAACCATTTAAAGCGAGTAATAATGCTTTTGAAGGAATGGGTGGCTATAAATGGACTTTTCGTCTCAATGAATCCTTTTTTCTTCATGTTTCTCAAGGTA
>NW_018399327.1:1897-2129 GCF_002168275.2 Theobroma umbraticum | reverse complement strand
TATAGTCTGTTTTAATCAAAAATGTTAAAACATTCAACTTGAAATAAATTATGTGATTATCAAAATATTTAAAGTGAGTAATAAGGATTTGGAAGGGATGAGTGACTATAAATAGACTTTCTTGCTAATGAATGTCTTTTTTCTTTATGTTTCTCAATGTAGACAATCATTTATAATCTATTTTACTCGAAAAAGAAAAAAAAATTGAACTTAAGATCAATTTTGAGATTAT
>NW_018399327.1:1734-1887 GCF_002168275.2 Theobroma umbraticum | reverse complement strand
AAACTGAGTAATAAGGCTTTTGAAGCACTAGGTGACTATAATGGACTTTTCTTACCAATGAATGCATTTTTCTTCACATTTATCATGGTAGACATTCATTTATAGTCTGTTTTAATGAAAAATGTAAAAAAATTCAACTTAAAATCAATTATG
>NW_018399327.1:1541-1634 GCF_002168275.2 Theobroma umbraticum | reverse complement strand
CTATTTATAATCACCCATTCTTTCAAAAGCCTTATTACTCGTTTTAAATGGTTTCATAATCTCATACTTGATTTTAAGTTAAATTTTTTTATA
>NW_018399327.1:1378-1531 GCF_002168275.2 Theobroma umbraticum | reverse complement strand
AAACAAACTATAATTGAATGTCTACCTCAAAAAACATGAAGAAAAATGCATTCATTGAGAAGAAAAGTTCATTATAGTCACTCATTCCTTCAAAAGCCTTATTACTCGCTATTAATAGTTTTATGATCACATAATTGATTTTAAGTTAAATTT
>NW_018399327.1:1264-1368 GCF_002168275.2 Theobroma umbraticum | reverse complement strand
ATGGTTAAAACATATTATAATTGAATGTCTACCTTGAGATACTTGAAGAGAAAGATATTCATTGGTAAGAAAAGTTCATTTATAGTCACCCATTCCTTCAAAAG
>NW_018399327.1:808-942 GCF_002168275.2 Theobroma umbraticum | reverse complement strand
TTTTTTTACATTTTTGGTTAAAACAGGCTATAATTGAATGTCTACCTAGAGAAATATGAAGAACAAGGGATTCATTGGAGAGAAAAGTCTATTTATAGTCACCCATTCCTTCAGAAGCCTTATTACTCACTTTA
>NW_018399327.1:284-434 GCF_002168275.2 Theobroma umbraticum | reverse complement strand
TTTATAATCTCATAATTTATTTTAAGTTGAATTGTTTTACATTTTTTATTAAAATAGACAATAATTGCATGTCTACCTCGAGAAAAGTGAAGAAAAATTATTCATTGACAAGAAAAGTAAATTTATAGTTACCTATTCTTTCAAAAGTCT
>NW_018399327.1:136-274 GCF_002168275.2 Theobroma umbraticum | reverse complement strand
TTTAAATGGTTTTATAATCTCATAATTGATTTTAAACTGAATAGTTTTACGTTTTGAGTTAAAACAGATTATAATTGAATGTCTATCTCAAGAAACATGAAAAAAAGGGATTCATTGACAAGAAAAGTCCATTTATAG
>NW_018399327.1:0-126 GCF_002168275.2 Theobroma umbraticum | reverse complement strand
CTTTAAAAGCCTTATTACTAGCTTTAAATAGTTTTATAATCTAATATTTAAATTTAAGCTATATTATTTTATATTTTTATTAAAATAGATTATAATTGAATGTCTCCCTCAAGAAACGTGTACAAA
>NW_018399326.1:519-1260 GCF_002168275.2 Theobroma umbraticum | reverse complement strand
AATTTAACTTAAAATCAATTTTGAGATTATAAAACCATTTAAAGTGAGTAATAATCCTTTTGAAGGTTTAGGTGACTGTAAATGAACTTTACTTGTCAATAAATGCCTTTTTCTTCTTATTTCTCAAGGTCGATATTCAATTACAATATGTTTTAACCAAAAATTAAAAAAAAATCAATTGAAAATCAATTTTGAGATTATAAAACTATTTAAATTGAGTAGTAAGGCTTTAAAAGGAATGGTTGGATATAAATGGATTTTTTTGTCAATGAATGCCTTCTTCTTCATATTTCTCAAGGTAGATATTCAATTATAATCTTTTTTAATAAAAAGTTTTAAAAAAACTATATTTAAAATCAATTTTGAGATTATAAAACTATTTAAAGCGAGTAATAAGGTTTTTGAAGGAATGAGAGGCTATAAATAGACTTTTCTTCCAACTGAATGGCATTTTCTATAAGTTTCTCGAGTCAAGCATTCAATTATAGTCTTTTTAAACAAAAAAAGTAAAAAAATTCAACTTAAAATCAATTATAAGATTATAAAAGCATTCATAGTGAGTAATAAGGCTTTTGAAGGAATGAGAGACTATAAATGGACTTTTCTTCCTAATTAATGGCTTTTTCTGCACGTTTCCCAACACAGATGTTCAATTATAATCTGTTTTAACTAAAAATAGAAAAAAACTAAACTTAAAATCAATTTTGGCATAATAAAACCATTTAAAGTGAGTAATAAGGC
>NW_018399326.1:325-447 GCF_002168275.2 Theobroma umbraticum | reverse complement strand
TTATGAGATTATAAAACCATTTAAAGCATGTAATAAGGCTTTTGAAGAAATGGGAGACTATAGATGGACTTTTCTTCCAAATGAATGGCTTTTTTTACATGTTTCTTAAGGAAGGCATTAAA
>NW_018399326.1:152-315 GCF_002168275.2 Theobroma umbraticum | reverse complement strand
TTTAAAACGAGTAATAAGGTTTTTAAAAGAATGGGTGACAATAAATAGACTTTTCTTGGCCATGAATATCCTTTTTTTACGTTTCTCGAGGTAGACATTCAATTTTAATCTGTTTTAACCAAAATGTACAAAGAATTCAACTTAAAATCAATTTTGAGATTAT
>NW_018399326.1:0-142 GCF_002168275.2 Theobroma umbraticum | reverse complement strand
AAAGTGAGTAATAAGGCTTTTAAAGGAATGGGTGACTATAAATAGAATTTTGTTGCTAATGAATGCCCTTTTTTCCATGTTTCCCGACGTAGACATTCAATTATAGCCTGTTTTAGCCAAAAATGTAAAAAAATTCAACTTA
>NW_018399325.1:904-1042 GCF_002168275.2 Theobroma umbraticum | reverse complement strand
AAGCCTTATTAGTCGCTTTAAATTATTTTATAATCTTATAATTGATTTTAAGTCGAATATTTTTACATTTTTTGTTAAAATAGACTGTAATTGAACGTCAACCTCAAGAAACATGAATAAAAGGACATTCATTGGCAA
>NW_018399325.1:742-894 GCF_002168275.2 Theobroma umbraticum | reverse complement strand
TTCATAGTCACCAATTCCTTCAAAAGCCTTATTTCACGCTTTAAATAATTTTATAATCACATACTTAGTTTTAAGTTGAATTTTTTTGCATCTTTTAATAAAACAGACTATAAATGAACGCCTGCCTCGAGAAACCTATAGAAAAAGTCATT
>NW_018399325.1:139-247 GCF_002168275.2 Theobroma umbraticum | reverse complement strand
TAAATTGTTTTATAATCTCATTATTGATTATAAGTTCACTTGTTTTACATTTTTGAATAAACAGACTATAATTGAATGTCGCCTTCAAGAAACATGAAGAAAAAGGCA
>NW_018399325.1:0-129 GCF_002168275.2 Theobroma umbraticum | reverse complement strand
AATTGAATGCTTGCCTTAAAGAACATGTAAAAAAAGTTATTCATGGAGAAGAAAAGTCCATTTATAGTTACCCAATCCTTCAAAAGCCTTATTACTCGTTTTAAATTGTTTTATGATCTCATAATTGAT
>NW_018399324.1:1534-1651 GCF_002168275.2 Theobroma umbraticum | reverse complement strand
GCATTCATTGACAAGAAAAGTCTATTTAGAGTCACTCATTCTTTCAAAAGGCTTGTTACTCGCTTTTAATGGTTTTATAATCTCATAATTGATTTTTTGTATTTTCTATTAAAACAA
>NW_018399324.1:1391-1524 GCF_002168275.2 Theobroma umbraticum | reverse complement strand
AATACTTACCTTGGGAGACGTGCAAAAAAAGCCTGTTTATTAAGAAGAAAAGTCCATTTATAGTCACCCATTCTGTCAAAAGCCTTTATACTCGGTTTAAATGGTTTTATAATCTCATAATTGATTTTAAGTT
>NW_018399324.1:1250-1381 GCF_002168275.2 Theobroma umbraticum | reverse complement strand
ACATTTTTTAATAAAACAGACTATAATGGAATGTCCACCTCAGGAAACGTGCAAAAAAAGCCAGTCATTGAGAAGAAAAGTGAATTTATAGTCACTCATTCCTTCAAAAGCCTTATTACCCGCTTTAAATA
>NW_018399324.1:1094-1240 GCF_002168275.2 Theobroma umbraticum | reverse complement strand
TTTTTCTTTAAAACAGACCATAATTGAAAGCTTGCCTCCCGAAATGTAAACAAAAAGCCATTCGTTGAGAAGAAAAATCCATTTTTCATCACTCATTCTTTCGAAAGCCTTATTACTCGGTTTAAATGATTTTATAGTCTCATAAT
>NW_018399324.1:724-1002 GCF_002168275.2 Theobroma umbraticum | reverse complement strand
TTAGAAACGTGGAGGAACAAGAATTCTTTGACAAGAAAAGTCTATTTGGAGTCACCCATTCGTTCAAAAAGCTTGTTACTCGCTTTAAACGGTTTTATAATCTCGTAATTCATTTTAAGTTGAATTTTTTTACATTTTTCTTTAAAACAGAGAATAGTTGAATGTCTAACTAGAGAAACGTGCAGAAAAAGCCATTGATTGAGAAGAAAAAGTTCATTTATAGACACTCATTCCTTCAAAAGGCTTATTACTCGCTTTAAATAGTTTTACAATCTCAT
>NW_018399324.1:467-590 GCF_002168275.2 Theobroma umbraticum | reverse complement strand
CATAATTGATTTTAAGTTGAATTTTTTCACATTTTTGATTAAAACATACTATAACTAAATGTCTACGTCGAGAAACGTGAAGAAATAAGCATTCATTGAGAACAAAAGTCTATTTAGGGTCCC
>NW_018399324.1:232-364 GCF_002168275.2 Theobroma umbraticum | reverse complement strand
TAATCTCATAATTGATTTTAAGTTTAATTTTTTCACATTTTTAATTAAAACAGACAATAGTTGAATGTCTGCCTCAAGAAACATATAGAAAAAACCATTCATTAAGAAGAAAAGTCTATTTATAGTCACTCA
>NW_018399324.1:0-116 GCF_002168275.2 Theobroma umbraticum | reverse complement strand
TTGATTTTAAGTTGAATTTTTTTATATTTTTCTTTAAAACAGACTATAATTGAAGCCTGCCATAGGAAAGGTGTAGAAAAAGCCATTTATTGAGAAGAAAAATCCATTTTTAGTCA
>NW_018399323.1:3524-3735 GCF_002168275.2 Theobroma umbraticum | reverse complement strand
GGGAGAGAAATCATGAGCCTAGAATAAATGAGCACCCAAATGGATATTCAATTTGTTTTCGTAATACTCAAGTATTCATGGAACCAAAAAAATATTATGAGAATTTGAATAGATGGTCAACATATGCATCAAATACTCACATTTCAAGAAATATTTTCAAAGTAGCTCCTAGGCATGTCTAAGGAATCATTAGTCTTCAAGCATCATTCTC
>NW_018399323.1:3080-3199 GCF_002168275.2 Theobroma umbraticum | reverse complement strand
AAGCATAAACATGATTATAAGAAATAAAATGGCTATCTTCCTTAATCATGATTCGAATTTTGCTTAGCAAGATGCAAGCATGAGTTCAATATAAACATATACCCATTCAAAAAATATGC
>NW_018399323.1:2537-2651 GCF_002168275.2 Theobroma umbraticum | reverse complement strand
AAGCATGCGTGTTGACCAATATAGTAGATGAACCAAGAATATTTTCATTAAGTTAAATAGGTTCATCCTAATTGAATAAGTATGCATAATCAAGAAATCAATTTTGAAACAATC
>NW_018399323.1:2287-2432 GCF_002168275.2 Theobroma umbraticum | reverse complement strand
ATATTTCTATTTTGTCACTGTAAATACATGAGAATTTATGGAATCAATATGACTATCATGCTTGGGAATATATAGATTTAACCAATCAAGAAAGTTTTCCCATTTTTCAACAAATTTTGCAATTTCAAAAACATGTACTTGCACC
>NW_018399323.1:2158-2277 GCF_002168275.2 Theobroma umbraticum | reverse complement strand
GAAAGTATTTATAATGCATGTTTTTAAAAGTCAAGAATTATCTTTGAAAAAGAAATTCATGGAAGAAATATTGCAATGGACAATACGTAAGGTAAAAAGATAGTTTGAAACTCAAAACC
>NW_018399323.1:2058-2142 GCF_002168275.2 Theobroma umbraticum | reverse complement strand
AGAGCACTCAAGAGTCGACTACATATCCCTTGGTTCCAACTTTTATCATTCCAGCAGCATTTGCATTTTGTTCTACAATAGTCA
>NW_018399323.1:1894-2048 GCF_002168275.2 Theobroma umbraticum | reverse complement strand
CTTAGGAGTAAATTATGCTTGATCCGTGCATATTGAAAAACCAGCAAAGGTACAAAACATGCAATGTTCCAAGGTATAATGATCTCCAAAAAATGGATTTGAGTGAGAACAATTTGGAGTTTCTTTTCAACCATGTTAAAACATCATTTTGGAC
>NW_018399323.1:1359-1701 GCF_002168275.2 Theobroma umbraticum | reverse complement strand
AGAATCATGCCTTTAATATGTTCAAACACATTCAATTTACATCATGATGCGTGAATGTGACTTATAATATGTACAGCAAAGCATTTAAACAATGTTTAAATATAATATGCATCAAATTTAGCATTTTCTACAATTTTTTAGCATATGAACAAAAATGCCCTTACGATCATTCAAGCATTCATTGGCAGTAAGATCAAGTTATAATAGCATTTTCAACATAAGGTACACTTGTTCAAATTTTTTATATTATTGAAATCATTATAGCTTCAAGCATTACAAGAAGATTTTTTCCTTAGCTTTGAACAAATGCCATCACTACCAAAATTATCACACTCAAAATCA
>NW_018399323.1:951-1086 GCF_002168275.2 Theobroma umbraticum | reverse complement strand
ATGAATCATGTTTATGCATGTTAAGGGTCATTTGCAAGTATCTCACAATCATGTACCAAAAGTGCCCTTATGACCATTCAGGCTTACAAGCAAGCATGCACAGCCAATAAGAACAAGTCATAAGTATTTTTATTA
>NW_018399323.1:517-778 GCF_002168275.2 Theobroma umbraticum | reverse complement strand
TAACTTATGTTAGGCACAAGGAAATCAAGGACCAATTTTTTTTTTTAACTCAAGTTTCCTTGTTTTAGGCAACTTGAATAGGTGTGAGTGTAAGTCATCAAGTATGCTCATATATCTATCGCATTATCCAACCTTTTATGTTTCAAAATTATGCACAAAAATCATTTTTACTCAAAGAAGTAGTATAGAAATAATTTCATAAATCATGAGGAAATTTATAGAAATGATTTTTCATAATCAATCACTGTCTAACCAGGTTGC
>NW_018399323.1:0-202 GCF_002168275.2 Theobroma umbraticum | reverse complement strand
ATATGAATTAAGTTCACAAGATGAAGAACTTACCTTTATCTCTTTAAGAGCCATAAGGCATAATTCAGTTTGATTTGAGGATTCAAGTTCACTTGATTCCTTGTCTACATTTACGATGTTGCCTGTTGAGCATTGATTTTCATAAGAATTGTCTTCCAATTCCCTTTGCATCTTTGTTTCTCCATATAACTCTTCTAATTTT
>NW_018399322.1:1287-1416 GCF_002168275.2 Theobroma umbraticum | reverse complement strand
TAATTGATTTTAAGCTGAATTGTTTTACATTTTTCATTAAAACAGACTATAATTGGATGCTTACCTTATGAAACATGTAGAAAAAGTCGTTCATTGAGAAGAAAAGTCCATTTATAGTCACCAATTCCT
>NW_018399322.1:735-855 GCF_002168275.2 Theobroma umbraticum | reverse complement strand
TAATTGATTTTAAGCTGAATTTTTTTAGATTTTTAGTTAAAACAGACTATAATTAAATGTCTACCTCAAGAAACATGAGAAAACAAGCATTCATTGATAAGAAAAGTCCATTTATAGTCA
>NW_018399322.1:614-725 GCF_002168275.2 Theobroma umbraticum | reverse complement strand
CAAAAGGCTTATTACTCGCTTTAAATGATTTTATAATCTCAATTGATTTTAAGTTGAATTTTTTTAGATTTTTAGTTGAAACAGACTATAATTGAATGTTTACCTCAAGAA
>NW_018399322.1:537-604 GCF_002168275.2 Theobroma umbraticum | reverse complement strand
AAAGCATTCATTGGCAAGAAAAGTCTATTTATAATCTTCTATTCCTTCAAAAGCCTTATTACTCGCT
>NW_018399322.1:405-527 GCF_002168275.2 Theobroma umbraticum | reverse complement strand
TTATAATATCATAATTGATTTTAAGTTGAGTTTTTTTAGATTTTTTGTTAAAACAGACAATAATTGAGTGTTTACCTTGAGAAACATAAAGAAAAAAGTATTCATTGGCAAGAAAAGTCTAT
>NW_018399322.1:0-133 GCF_002168275.2 Theobroma umbraticum | reverse complement strand
ATAATCTCATAATTGATTTTATGTTGAATTTGTTTACATTTTTAGTTAAAACAGGCTATAGTTGAATGTTTACCTTGAGAAATGATAACTCTATTATATAGAGTTATTTTGACTCATTTTGGGAGCTTAAGTA
>NW_018399321.1:744-1142 GCF_002168275.2 Theobroma umbraticum | reverse complement strand
TTATGAGATTATAAAACTATTTAAAGCGAGTAATAAGGCTTTGAAAGGCTTGAGTGACTATAAATGGACTTTTCATATCAATATATGGCATTTTCTTCATATTTTTTGAAACATGGGTTACTATAAATCGACTTTTCTTATCAATGAATGGTTTTTTCTTGATATTTTTTGAGGCAGACATGTAATTATAATCTGTTTTAATAAAAAATGTAAAAACATTCAGCCAAAAATATTCATGAGATTATAAAATCATATAAAATGAGTAATAAGGCTTCCAAAGGTTAGAGTGACTATAAATAGAGTTTTCATATCAATAGATGGCTTTTTTTTCATGTTTCTCAAGTCAAACATTCAATTATAATCTATTTTAACCAACAATATAAAAAAATTCAACTTAA
>NW_018399321.1:516-605 GCF_002168275.2 Theobroma umbraticum | reverse complement strand
TTCTTTACATTTCTTAAGGCAAACATTCAATTATAATCTGTTTTAACTAAAAATGTAAAAGAATTGAACTTAAAATCAATTATGAAATT
>NW_018399321.1:0-506 GCF_002168275.2 Theobroma umbraticum | reverse complement strand
TTAAAGCGAGTAATAAGGCTTTTTGAAGGTTTAAGTGACTACAAATGGACTTTTCATATCAATGGGTGGCTTTTGCTTCATGTTTTCTAAGGGAGACATTCAATTATAATATGTTTTAATAAACAAAGTAAAAAAATTCAACTTAAAATTAATTATGAGATTAAAAAATTATTTAAAGGGAGTAATAAGGCTTTTGAAGGCACGAGTGACTATAAATAGACTTTTCTTGTCAATGAATGGCTTTTTCATCATGTTTTTTAAAGAAGACAATCAAATATAATATGTTTTAACTAAAAATCCAAAAATAAATTCAACCTAAAATTAATTATGAAATTATAAAACTATTTAAAGCGCGTAATAAGGCTTCGAAGGCATAGATGACTATAAATGGACTTTTTTTACCAATGAATGGCTTCTTCTTGATGTTTTCCAGGGCAGACATTCAATTAGAATCTATTTTAATAAAAAATATAAAAAAATTCAATTTAAAATCAATTATAAGATTA
>NW_018399320.1:1329-1462 GCF_002168275.2 Theobroma umbraticum | reverse complement strand
TCCAATAGGTCTCCTTTGTTGGGATTTGACCTCATGCTTAAACATAAAAATAATTAAGAAATTAAAAATATAACACAACGAAAAAATAAAATAGTATTTAATTAGAGAAATAGTTGAATCCTAAAGAATCAAT
>NW_018399320.1:1227-1319 GCF_002168275.2 Theobroma umbraticum | reverse complement strand
TTCATGTAATTTTCAAATTAATTATAAACATTCATAACTTTAATAGTTACACACCTTGCTCTAGATATCATAATTAAGAGCCAATTAAATCA
>NW_018399320.1:752-873 GCF_002168275.2 Theobroma umbraticum | reverse complement strand
AAACTAAGTTGTAACCCTAAATACAATAGTTGTATTTTAATTTAATTAAGTCACGGTGCACTTAATTAAATTTTTACTTTATTTTGGTCTATTCTAATTAAGTTCAACTTAATTAATTATC
>NW_018399320.1:610-742 GCF_002168275.2 Theobroma umbraticum | reverse complement strand
AGAATCAATTAAAGAATTTGACAATGTCCTTTAGTGATAAGCCTTGTAGTGCAATGCGGTCCTTTCATCAAATATCCTAAATATGTCATAAAGCATGGCTCAGTGTCTACTTATAACATTCCATATTTGTTC
>NW_018399320.1:442-584 GCF_002168275.2 Theobroma umbraticum | reverse complement strand
AATTTGAGAACAAGTGACATACATCCCCTCATATCACTTCAGGTGATGAATCCTTTCTTGATGTCTCAAGTCCAAGGACTAGTTGGATGACTATCACATAAGGACATATTCCATAGAAACTTAAGTGAAATACTAAATGGAG
>NW_018399320.1:0-157 GCF_002168275.2 Theobroma umbraticum | reverse complement strand
TGACCAATCCAATTGGCTCAAGGGCATATACCAACAATCTCCCACTTGCTAACATAATATATCTATATATGATAGAGGTCTTCCTTCGTATTAGTGCAATCTCCCGATGGTTGGAGGCTTAGAGCTTTTGTTTGCTAACATAATATATCTATATAGC
>NW_018399319.1:1146-1285 GCF_002168275.2 Theobroma umbraticum | reverse complement strand
TAGTCACCCATTCCTTCAAAAGCCTCATTACTCATTGTAAATGATTTCATAATGCCATAATTAATTTTTAGTTGCAGTTTTTTACATTTTTGGTTGAAACAGACTATAATTTAATGTCAATCTCGAGAAACGTAAAGAA
>NW_018399319.1:897-1009 GCF_002168275.2 Theobroma umbraticum | reverse complement strand
GATTTTGTAATCTCAAAATTTATTGAAATTTGAATTCTTTGTAAATTTTTAGTTGAATCAAATTATAATTGAATGTCAACCTCAAGAAACATGAAGAAAAAGGCATACATTG
>NW_018399319.1:711-868 GCF_002168275.2 Theobroma umbraticum | reverse complement strand
AGTCACCCATTCCTTCAAAAGCCTTAATATTTACTTTAAATGATTTTGTAATCTAAAAATTTATTGAAATTTGAATTCTTTGTAAATTTTTAGTTAAATCAGACTATAATTGAATGTCAACCTCAAGAAACATGAAGAAAAAGGCATACATTGGCAA
>NW_018399319.1:0-128 GCF_002168275.2 Theobroma umbraticum | reverse complement strand
ATTACTCGTTTTAAATGGTTTTATAATGCCATAATTGATTTTTAATTGTAGTTTTTTACATTTTTTGTTCAAAGAGACTATAATTGAATGTCAATCTCGAGAAACGTAAAGAAAAAGGTATTTGTTGG
>NW_018399318.1:2447-4137 GCF_002168275.2 Theobroma umbraticum | reverse complement strand
AACCATTTAAAGCGAGTAATAAGGCTTTTAAAGGAATGAGTGACTATAAGTGGATTTTTCTTGCTAATAAATTCTTTTCCCTTCACGTTTCTAGATGTAAAACTTCAATTATAATCTGTTTTAACCTAAAAGGTAAAAAAAATTGAACTTAAAATCAATTTTGAGATTATAAAATCATTTAGAGCGAGTAATAAGCTTTTGAAGGAATGGCTGACTATCAATGGACATTTCTTGCCATTGAATGCTTTTTTCTTCGTCTTTCTCCAAGCAAACATTCAATTTTAGTCTGGTTTAACCAAAAATATAAAAAACTAAATTTAAAATCATTTATGAGAGAATAAAACTATTTAAAGTTGGTAATAAGGCTCTTGAAGGAATGGCTGACTATAAATAGACTTTTCTTACCAATGAATATTTTTTTTTTCACGTTTCTCGAGGTAAGCATTCAATTGTAGTCCGTTTTAACCAAAAATGTAAAAAACTAAACTTAAAATCATTTATGAGATTATAAAACCATTTAAAGTGAGTAATAAGACTTTTGAACGAATGGTGACTATAAATTGACTTTTCTTACCAATGAATGCATTTTTCTACACGTTTTTAGAGGTAAACATTCAATTATAGTCTGTTTTAACCAAAAATGTAAAACAATTTAACTTAAAATCAATTATGAGATTATAAAATCATTCAAAGCGAGTAATAAGGCTTTTGAAGGAATAAGAGACTATAAATGGAGTTTTCTTACAAACAAATGGGTTTTTCTATATGTTTCTCGAGGCAATTAGTTAAAGTCTATTTTAACTAAAAACGTAAAAAACTTTAACTTAAAATTAATTATGAGATTATAAAACTATTTAAAGTGAGTGATAAGGCTTTTGAAGGAATAGGTAACTACAAATGGCCTTTTCTTGCCAATGAATGCATTTTTCTTCATGTTTCTGGTGGTAGACATTCAATTATAGTATGTTTTAACCAAATATGTAAAAAAATTCTGCTTAAAATCAATTATGACATTATAAAACCATTTAAAGCGAGTAATAAGGCTTTTAAAGGAATAGGTGACTATAAGTGGATTTTTCTTGCCAATAAATTCTTTTCTCTTCACGTTTCTAGATGTAGACATTCAATTATACTCTGTTTTAACATAAAAGGTAAAAAAAATTGAACTTAAAATCAATTTTGAGATTATAAAATCATTTAAAGTGAGTAATAAGGCTTTTCAAGTAATGGGTGGCTATAAATGGACTTTCCTGGCAATGATGCATTTTTCTTCACATTTCTTATGGTAGAAAATCAATTATAATATGTTTTAACTAATAATGTAACAAACGAAACTTAAAATCATTTATGAGAGAATAAAACTATTTAAAGTTGGTAATAAGGCTTTTGAAGGAATGGCTGACTATAAATAGACTTTTCTTACCAATGAATGTATTTTTCTTCACGTTTCTCGAGGTAAGCATTCAATTGTAGTCCGTTTTAACAAAAAATGTAAAAAACTAAACTTAAAATCATTTATGAGATTATAAAACCATTTAAAGTGAGTAATAAGACTTTTGAACGAATGGTGACTATAAATTGACTTTTCTTACCAATGAATGTATTTTTCTACACGTTTTTGGAGGCAAACATTCAGTTATAGTCTGTTTTAACCAAAAATGTAAGAAAATTCAACTTAAAATCAATTATG
>NW_018399318.1:2308-2426 GCF_002168275.2 Theobroma umbraticum | reverse complement strand
CGAGTAATAAGGCTTTTGAAGGAATAGGAGACTATAAATGGACTTTTCTTACAAGCAAATGGGTTTTTCTATATGTTTCTCAAGACAAGCAGTCAATTAAAGTCTATTTTAACTAAAA
>NW_018399318.1:2085-2277 GCF_002168275.2 Theobroma umbraticum | reverse complement strand
TATAAAACCATTTAAAGTGAGTAATAAGGCTTTTGAAGGAATGGGTAACCATAAATGGACTTTTCTTGTCAATGAATGCATTTTCTTCATGTTTCTCGAGGTAGAAATTCAATTATAGCCTGTTTTAACAAAAAATATAAAAAAATTCTACTCAAAATCAATTATGATATTATAAAACCATTTAAAGCGAGT
>NW_018399318.1:1650-2075 GCF_002168275.2 Theobroma umbraticum | reverse complement strand
TTGAAGGAATGGGTGACTATAAGTGGACTTTTCTTGCTAATTAATTCTTTGTTCTTCACCTTTCTTGATGTAAACATTCAATTATAATCTGTTTTAATCAAAAGGTAAAAAAAATTGAACTTAAAATAAATTTTGAGATTATAAAACCATTTAAAATGAGTAATAATACTTTTCAAGGAATGGGTGGCTATAAACAGACTTTTATTGTCAATGAATGCATTTTTCTTCACGTTTCTCATAGTAGAAAATCAATTATAATATGTTTTAACCAATAACATAAAAAACTAAACTTAAAATCATTTATGAGATTATAAAACCATTTAATACTAGTAATAAGGCTTTTGAAGGAATGGGTGGCTCTAAATGGACTTTTATTGCCAATGAATACTTTTTTCTTCATGTTTCTTGAGGTAGACATTCAATTA
>NW_018399318.1:1258-1548 GCF_002168275.2 Theobroma umbraticum | reverse complement strand
GAATGGGTGACTATAAGTGGACTTTTCTTATCAATGAATGCTTTTTTCTACAAGTTTCTCGAGGTAGACATTCAACTATAGTCTATTTTAATCAAAAATATAAAAAATTTTAACTTAAAATTAATTTTGAGATTATAAAACCATTTAAAGCGAGTCATAAGGCTTTTGAAGAAATAGGAGACTATAAATGAATTTTTCTTGTTAATGAATGCTTTTTTCTTCATGTTTCTAAAGGTAGACATTCAATTATAGTTTGTTTTTACAAAAAATGTAAAACAATTCAACTTAAA
>NW_018399318.1:876-1248 GCF_002168275.2 Theobroma umbraticum | reverse complement strand
AGATTATAAAACTATTTAAAGCGAGTAGTAAGCTTTTGAAGGAATGAGTGACTATAATTGGACTTTTCTTGATAATGAATGCTTTTTTCTTTACATTTCTTAAGGTAGACATTCAATTGTAGTTTATTTTAACCAAAAATGTGAAAAAATTCAACTTAAAAATAATTTTGAGATTATAAAACCATTTAAAGCGAGTAATAAGAATTTAGAAAGAATGAGAGACTATAAATCGACTTTTCTTCCAAATAAATGTGTTTTTCTGCACGTTTCCTTAGCTAATCATTCAATTATAGTCAGTTTTAATGAAAAATATAAAAAATTCTACTTAAAATCAATTATAAGCTTATAAAACCATTTAAAGCGAGTAATAAG
>NW_018399318.1:790-866 GCF_002168275.2 Theobroma umbraticum | reverse complement strand
GAATGACTGACTATAAATGGACTTTTCTTGATAATGAATACTTTTTTCTTCTCGTTTCTTGAGGTAGACATTCAAT
>NW_018399318.1:534-780 GCF_002168275.2 Theobroma umbraticum | reverse complement strand
TTTAACCAAAAATGTAAAAAAATTTAACTTAAAATGAATTTTGAGGTTATAAAACTATTTAAAGTGAGTAATAAGACTTTCGAAGAAATGGGAGACTATAAATGAACTTTTCTTCCAAATAAATTTTTTTTTTTGCCTGTTTTCTTAGGCAGGCATTCAGTTATTGTCAGTTTTAACAAGAAATGTAAAAAATGCTACTTAAAATCAATTAAGATATTATAAAACTATTTAAAGCGAGTAATAAGG
>NW_018399318.1:145-335 GCF_002168275.2 Theobroma umbraticum | reverse complement strand
CTTAAAATCAATTTTGAGATTATAAAACCATTTAAATTGAGTAATAAGGCTTTCAAAGGAATGGTGACTATAAATTGACTTTTCTTGCCAATGAATGCATTTTTCTTCATGTTTTTTAAGGCAGACATTCAATTATAGTTTGTTTTAACTAAAACTATAAAAGAATTCAACTTAAAATCAATTATGAGAT
>NW_018399318.1:0-135 GCF_002168275.2 Theobroma umbraticum | reverse complement strand
TTTAAAGCAAGTAATAAGGCTTTTAAAAGAATGGGAGATTATAAACAGACTTTTTTTCCAAATAAATGAGTATTTCTACAGGTTTCTTGAGGCAAGCATTCAATTATAGTCTGTTTTAACGAAAAATGTAAAAAA
>NW_018399317.1:2206-2326 GCF_002168275.2 Theobroma umbraticum | reverse complement strand
CTATAATTGAATGTCTACCTCGATAAACATAAATAAAAAGTCATTCATTGTCAAGAGAAGTGTATTTAAAGTCACCCACTCTTTCAAAAGCCTTAGTACTCACTTTAAATGTTTTTATAA
>NW_018399317.1:1955-2077 GCF_002168275.2 Theobroma umbraticum | reverse complement strand
TTTTTTTATATTTTTTGTTAAACAGACTATAATTGAATGCCTACCTCAAGAAACATAAAGAAAAAGGTATTCATTGGCGAGGGAAGTCCATTTATAGTCACCCATTCCTTCAAAACCCTTAT
>NW_018399317.1:1658-1803 GCF_002168275.2 Theobroma umbraticum | reverse complement strand
GACTAGAATTGAATGTCTACCATGAGACTCATGAAGAAAAAAGATTTAATTACCAAGAAAAGTCCATTTATAGTCACTTATACCTTCAGAACCTTATTACTCACTTTAAATGTTTTTATAATCTCAAAATTGATTTAAATTTGAA
>NW_018399317.1:1397-1648 GCF_002168275.2 Theobroma umbraticum | reverse complement strand
GAGAAACATGAAGAAAAAAGCATTCCTTTACAAGAAAAAATTCATTCATAGTCACCCATACCCTTGACAGTATTATTACTCACTTTAAATGGATTTGTAATGCCGTAATTGATTTTCAGTTGAATTTTTTTTAATTGTTTTGTTAAACAGACTATAATTGATTGTCTACCTCAAGAAATGTAAAGAAAAAGGCATTTATTGGTAAGAAAAGTCCATTTATAGTCGCTCATTCCTTCAAAAGCCTTATTACT
>NW_018399317.1:1180-1328 GCF_002168275.2 Theobroma umbraticum | reverse complement strand
CATGAGAAACATAAAGAAAAAAGCATTAATTGCCAAGAAAAGTCCATTTATAGTGACCCATATTATCAGACGCCTTATTACTCACTTAAAATATTTTTATAATCTCAAAATTGATTTAAATTTGAATTCTTTGCATATTTTTGGTTAA
>NW_018399317.1:951-1117 GCF_002168275.2 Theobroma umbraticum | reverse complement strand
TACCCTCAACAGCATTATTACTCACTTTAAATGGGTTTGTAATGCCGTAATTGATTTTAAGTTGAATTTTTTTTAATTGTTTTGTTAAACAAACTATAATTGATTATCTACTTCGAGAAATGTAAAGAAAAAGGCATTTATTGGTAAGAAAAGTCCATTTATAGTC
>NW_018399317.1:806-925 GCF_002168275.2 Theobroma umbraticum | reverse complement strand
TTTTGGTTAAAACAGAGTAGAATTGAATGTCTACCATGAGAAACATAAAGAAAACGGCATTCATTGGCAAGAAAAATCCATTTACAGGCACCCATTCCTTCAAAAGCATTATTACTCAC
>NW_018399317.1:202-557 GCF_002168275.2 Theobroma umbraticum | reverse complement strand
TGAATTCTTTGTACATTTTTGGTTAAAACAGACTAGAATTGAATGTCTATCATGTGAAACTTAAAGAAGAGAGCATTCATTGACAAGAAAAGTCCATTTATAGTCACCCATACGTTCAACAGCATTATTACTCATTTTAAATAGTTTTGTAATGCTGTAATTGATTTGAAGTTAAATTGTTTTTTAATTTTTTTGTTAAACAGCCTATAATTGAATGTTTGCCTCGATCAACGTAAAGAAAAAGGCATTCATTGGTAACAGAAGTCCATTTACAGTCACCCATTCTGTCAAAAGCCATATTACTCACTCTAAATGGTTTTATAATCTTAAAATTGATTTAAATTTGAATTCTTTG
>NW_018399317.1:105-192 GCF_002168275.2 Theobroma umbraticum | reverse complement strand
AGAAAAAAGCATTCATTGGCAAGAAAAGTCCATCTATAGTCACCCATACCTTCAAAACCATTATTACTCACTTTAAATGGATTTGTA
>NW_018399317.1:0-95 GCF_002168275.2 Theobroma umbraticum | reverse complement strand
TGATTTTAAGTAATTTTTTTTATTTTTTTTGTTAAAAAGACTATAATTGAATGTCTACCTCGAGAAATGTAAAGAAAACGGCATTCATTGGTAAG
>NW_018399316.1:3840-5600 GCF_002168275.2 Theobroma umbraticum | reverse complement strand
AAGCTATCCATTTCATGTACAACACACAAAGTAAAGAAGTTATTTATTTGAGTTTGAAAAATTATTTTTATTCTACTTTACATGTAAAGAGTAAGAGAAACTCTTTTAATAGTTTGATTCAATCATATATATATATATATATATATATGATATTATCATTATTGTTAAAATGTATATTTTTATATGTCTAATATTTTATAAATTATATTTAATTTTTTAAATGAATGAAAATTAAATTATATAAACAATGTTTTTTGAACTGTTAGTGTCTTGTTCTGTTTAGTCCGTTAAAAATGGTTTAACTCGGTACCGTTGGCGGTGATGGGTACGTTGTTAATTGTCAAATGGAAATCAAGTGCGTACGGAGATTCAAGGCTCCAATTTCATCCGAGACCAAAATTTTAAGGTTGTCGAGCCGCGAAAGTTGGTATGGGTGCACTTGTCACAAATTGGAGCTGATTTTACAGGAATGAGCAATCTCTGAACAACTCCACTGGCCCCCAACTTGGCTAGTGGCAGTGCAACAAATATTTACAACAGCATTCAATGTGGGTAATAATTTAGCTTTGAAACAGAGGGAATTATGACAGCCAGTGGTGTTGGGCACACCATCCGGTGAAAACAAGGATGTGATCAATTTTTTTCCTTTTCTAAGACGAACAAAACTTAATTAGAATATATATATATATATATATATCTTATTCTTAAACAACACACTGAATTTCACATTCACCTCCTCGTCTTTTTTATACGAGTTCGCTCAAAATTGAATATTTGAATCTAATACCTCAAGCACCGCCATGCTTTTTTTTTTTCTCCTTTTTCAAAAGACAAAGATGATATAACTCCAATTAACTTAAATTCAACGAATGGATGCCATGCCATACATGTCCTATTTTTCCAATCTACCTTTCCAACCAAGTTCACTTGCACTTTTTTTCATCGCCTACTTACAATAACGCATTAATAATTAAAGAAAATATGGCACCATCTTTTTCGTGCTTTAAGTAGAGATGTGACATATGTCCCAAAGTAAACCTTAAAACAAATCCAACAACCAAACACAGCCCAGCCAAAGCCGTTAGGCCAAGTAACGTTCATGGTTTTTGTACATGTTATTTAATCATAGTCAGTTGGCCACCTCTCCCAAGGAACAAGAAATATGAAGCCAATTAACATCTTCAAATATATATAAATATGTATTTCATTCATACCACAAAATTATTTCTCAACTTTATGATAAATAAAGAAATCAATAATAACTATTATTATAAAGTTAGAAAATAGAAAATTGATTAGCTTCACAAGGACGATGATTTTGCCCTTTGAGCCAACCGTTTTTGTTTTCATTCTCCAAATAATAATTATTATTATTATCACGACTCTCATCATGTTTACCTTTGCATATATTCCCACCAGCCTCACCATTTGCATATATTCCTTGCACAAATAACTCCACATCGATTCTGTTAAATTCTTCCGCGCCCTCCTTCCAAATCTCATTTCCTGATTGTGGGGGAATATACGGTGGCCGTCCGATACGCAGAATCAATTCCCAATCGATCCCCTTGAAAAAATCGTGTCCCTTGATTCTCTCCAGGGTGATCCTCCTTTTTGGATCCTTTTCTAGTAACAACCTTATTAAATTTCTCAACGACGTCGGTTCGCCCACAAGTTCGGGCGATTTCGTTAAAATGCGGTAAAACGTTTCCTTTCTATTTGAACCTCTAAACGGCGTCGTTCCGTACAGCATTTCGTGA
>NW_018399316.1:1201-3740 GCF_002168275.2 Theobroma umbraticum | reverse complement strand
GAAATTATTTTATTATTTTTTATTTATATTAATTATTAAATAAAAAATTATTTTAGGAATCAATAAAATAATTTATAAAAAAATTAAAAATTTTATATAAAATAGAAAAAATTTTAAAAATTTTGATGGGGCCATGGCCCCTTCTCCAACGAGGCTCCGCCCCTGCCTATACTTCCTTTCAGAAAAAAAAAAAATATATATATATATATATATATATATATCCACAGATAGATTAATCACTTTAAGTAAGCTCAAGTGACATTCATATCTTTTTCCACAGAAAATAGCTTACCTAAAAGGAGTCATTTATTTAATAATTCCCACTAATTTTGGATATTAATTTAGCATCTCGCATTAGCAGTTGTCAAACACACCAGACTGGTCCAATGCGTGACATTGAATCCCCGGCAGCAATCTAGCCTCTAGAGGCTTGAAAATTTTCTGGCTATGGCCATAATAATATATAAAAATTGCCCCTACTAAGTGCTTATTCTACCTTTGGTTATATCTAGGTGTGCCAAACCTATTAACATACAGATATGGATTAAATTCGTGTTTGGACGTTTAAGACACTCAAAATTTTCTGGAGAAAAACGTAAGATTTGTTGACAAATGATCAATACATACTCATAACCCAATACATAATTAATTAAGAAAATGAAACTATTTGTTGACCATAATGTAAGTACAGATTTAAGTTTATTGTAACGACTTGATGAAAAAGTTACTATAACTGCAACAGTGGTAAAGTTAGAATTTTATATTTGAAGGGATAAAAATAAAAAATTTAATATTTATAAAGATAAAATTATAACTTTTTTTAAATATAGAGAGTAAAATTATAATTTTTTAAAAAAAGATTTATTAAATTTTAAAATTTAAGGGGGCGGGGGCCCTACAAGCCCCCCTCCTTCCGCCTCTGACTGCAACCATCCGCACATTGTCCAGTCTAACGGCACCTCAGTCTTTCCCTTCGTTAGTAGACGTCCACGTGAAAGGATGGAAATTGGAAAGTAGATGGTGAAATAAATATGCTTTTATTGCGAAATCTAGTTAGTACATACTCAATAGGCTAAAATAAAATTTAAAAATAGATGTTATATATATATATATATATAAGCAAATAATTAAAGCTAAAATACTAAATAAAATTTCAAATTATTTAAATTTTTTTGAAAACATAAATTTATATTTTTTATTATATTTAAATAAATTCTTATTTTATAATTTATATTTAAATAAATTTTTTTATATTAATAAAAAAACCATGTAGCACACTTGATCTTAACATTCATTAACTAAGCTCATAGCCGACTAGTATTGATTGCACTCACGTTAAGATTACATTATCTCTTGAATGTGATGAAATTGGTTGACTGAATCGACAATATCTTATCAAAAAAAAAAATTTCACTCAATTAGTTTCATCATGTAAGAAAATGCATGTTAGCATTTACGCGGGTAGAAGATGTCATTGACGAATTATAAAATAAAAATTTTATTGGATATAATAAAAAATTAAAATGTTTTTTTGAAAATTTTAATTTAAATTTCTTTCCTCTTAAATTAAAAGAAAATAAGCCCTATTAATTTGAATTGACTATATTGATCATGAGATTTGAGTAGTGAAGTTGTAATGGCCACAAAAGGTAATATTATCATAAAAGTTTAAGAAATAATATTATCATAGAAGGTTATTTAAAATTTTCTTGGTAATCGGTGATATTATTGTGTTTTATTGATTTTATTCCTTCACCGATCAATTAGATATCATTGCAAATTTTATATTTTAAGTATGTCTTTTATTATTTCAGGTCATTAAGTACATAATTGTTTTGGTACCTGTTTTTATTACCTAATATTTATGAATTCTGAAGCTAAAAGTAATTTTTTTTTAAAAAAAAATAGCTACCTAACCAGCTAAGAGTAATTTTAATGGTTCAGAAATTCAATCAGGATGTAACTAATAGACGGACTGAGCAAGGAAGTCGAAGGATGTCCCATACTGATTCGGCGTAGAAAACGTGTTGCGGCAGTTGCCATTGCCAATGGCTCCCATTTCCAGGGGTGGAGCCTCCTTATATAAAAATTTTAAAATTTTTATATATTCCCATAGTGGTCTTTCAAAATAGTTTTTAATTTAAGAATTAATATAAATAAAGAATAACAAAATAATTTTATATATTTGACTCAATTTTAAAGTTTTTTTTAATTTATATTGATTTTTATTTTTATTTTATTTACTTATATGTTTTAAATTTTTTTAGATTTTCTACCATAAATTTCCGTGAACCATCAACCACATTTTTTTTATTATATCATATGTAGTAATTATTTTCTAATTGCTAAATTTTTTTTTCTGTTATGTAAATTTTTTATATAATTTTAATTTTTAAAAATTAATAAATTATTATGTAATTTTCAAATATAAATTATAGTATTACACTATTACTTAGAATTTCATCAATATATGATTTTTATTTAGAATAACCAATAGTCTGATATGTATATTATAAACTTTAAGTAATAAGGATATACA
>NW_018399316.1:0-1101 GCF_002168275.2 Theobroma umbraticum | reverse complement strand
AATTTCATCAAATTCTAGATGTAGATAGGAACAAATGCATCTTGGTTACTAATGAAATTATTCATTGCTTCCAATAATATAAAATTTTTCAAATGAGATCTTACTTATTACAAGCATTCCTTCCAGTGGAGTCGCCAAAATGCAGAGGGCTTCTTGTGATAGGAAGGAAGGAAGTGTTGCAAATAAGTAGAAGGATGTGCTGAAAACGACGAAAAAGAATATTCGAGTAGGTGAAAGAGAACAATTAAACAACAGAGTACGGTTGATAATAAAGTTGAGAAGGGCTAGTAGAATTGAATTTGAGAGAAATTATTTAGAGAAAGAATAATGAAAATGTGTTTTCATTAGCCCAAGAAATCTTGTCCTTCAAAATGAATTGTCAAAACTCTATATATATTACCAAAAGAAACAGTTACTCAAAAAAAAATTTTGATGCACATAATAGGTAACATTATTACCACAAGATTTAATGTACATAGTAAGTGATAGTTACTGAAATCCAGTATGTAGGTGTTGAAGTAGCAGTTTTATTGTATTGTGTGACAGCTGGAAACTTATTATGTGGCTATTGAAGTAGAGAGTTTTTATGAACACTAATAGTATAATAAGACTTCTTCTTGAGTAGAAGGCAAAGGAGAAAAAAGGCAAGAGCATAAGGTAAGAGAAAAAAACACTTGTACCTTAGTAAAAGGATAAGAGGAAAACCTCTTAAATTATTTCCATATCTGAATGATCAAGTTAAACTCTTCAAAACATTCCAAGGTGAACCCTGTCACTTGTTTAAGGTTACTTTCTCTTTTGTTTGCATGATGTAACTGTTTCACTCATTTTAGTTGTTCTTATTGCTTTTTGTATAGCATTACATTGTTGTAAAATACTTAAATATATATAATAAATTAATAGCTAAAATCAAGTATCTACACCTAGTAATATTTCACTTGAGACCCATTGACAGAGATACACGAACAAGAATTTGACCGGATGACCTACCATCAAACAAAAAAAAAAGAGAAAATCTATTACATAAGTAAAAGGAAGCACCAAAGGGGCTTCCTTATTCTGCCACTGGTAAGTTAGGACAATGGCTACGTTTTCAACCTC
>NW_018399315.1:1653-1774 GCF_002168275.2 Theobroma umbraticum | reverse complement strand
TTTATAATCTCATAATTGATTTTAAGTTGAATTTTTTTACATTTTTAGTTGAAAAAGATTATAATTGAATGTTTACCTAGGGAAACGTGAAGAAAAGCTATTTATTGATAAGAAAAGCCCA
>NW_018399315.1:1421-1643 GCF_002168275.2 Theobroma umbraticum | reverse complement strand
TCTAAGCCTTCAAAAGCTTTATTATTCGCTTTAAATAGTTTTATGATCTCATAATTGATTTTAAGTTGAAATTTTTTATATTTTTAGTTAAAATATATTATAATTGAATGTTTACCTTAAGAAACGTAAAACAAAAACTATCTATTAGTACAAAAAGTCCATTTACTATCACTCAAGCCTTCGAAAGTGTTATTACTCGCTTTAAATGGTTTTATAATCTCA
>NW_018399315.1:0-1247 GCF_002168275.2 Theobroma umbraticum | reverse complement strand
ATTCATTGACAAGAAAAGTCCATTTATAGTCACCCATGCCTTCGAAGGCTTTATTACTCGCTTTAAATGGTTTTGTAATCTCATAATTGATTATAGGTTAAATTTTCTTATATTTTTTATTAAAACAGGATATAACTAAGTGTCTGCCTCCAGAAACATGAAGAATAAATCATTCATTGGTAAGAAAAGTATATTATAATTACCTATTCCTTCAAAAGCTTTATTACTCGCTTTAAATGGTTTTACAATCTCAAAATTGCTTTTAGGTTGAATTTTTTTACATTTTTTGTTAAAACAGATTATAATTGAATGTTTATCTCGAGAAACATGAAGAAAAATTCGTTCATTTGTAAAAAGAGCCCACTTATAGTCACCCAAGCCTTCAAAAGCCTTATTACTCACTTTAAATGGTTTTATAATCTCATAATTGATTTTAGGTTTTTTTTTACATTTTTTGTTAAAATAGATTGTAATTGAATGTCTGCCTTGAGAAACATTAAGAAAAAGCTATTCATTGACAAGAAAAGTCCATTTATAGTCACGTAAGCCTTCGAAAGTCATATTACACGCTTTAAATTGGTTTTATAAACTCATAATTGATTTTGAGTTGAATTTTTTTACATTTCTGATTAAATATATTGTAATTGAATGTTTACCTTGGGAAACATGAAACAAAAGTCATCAATTGACATAAAATGTCCACTTATAGCCACTCAAGTCTTCAAAAGCCTTATTACTCGCTTTGAATGGTTTTATAATCTCATAATTGATTTTAAGTCAAACTTTTTTTACTTTTTTAATTACAATATACTATAATTGAATGTCTTCCTTAAGAATCATGAAGCAAAAGGCATCTATTGATATCAAAAGTCCATTTATAGTCAGTCAAGCCTTCGAAAGCCTTATCACTAGCTTTAAATGGTTTTATAATTTTGTAATTGATTTTAAGTTGAATTATTTTACATTTTTGGTTAAAATAGGTTATAATTGAATGTCTACCTTAGGAAACATGAAGTAAAAGGCATTCATTGGCAAGAAAAGTCCATTTATAGTCACCAAGGACTTCAAAAGCTTTATTACTCGCTTTAAATGGTTTTGTAACCTCAAAATTGATTTTAAATTAAATATTTTTACATTTTAAGTTAAAACAGATTATAATTGTATGTTTACTTGAAAAACGTGAAGAAAAAACCATTCAATGGCAAGAAAAGTCCATTTATAGTCACCCATTTCTTCAAAAGCCTTAC
>NW_018399314.1:1246-1439 GCF_002168275.2 Theobroma umbraticum | reverse complement strand
CTTAGATTTATTGTATATATTTAGAAAAGGTTTATGTGAATGCAAAATTTTGAAATATGTATTAAGTTCTAGAATTTGTTTGATTCTCTCTCGAGATGAAATCCTAGGCTATACTTAGTTAAGGAGATGATTTAGGCAATATTTTGATCGATTGAGCCTTTTGTAGCCTTCTTTTACATAAATTATCCTTAGT
>NW_018399314.1:1158-1236 GCF_002168275.2 Theobroma umbraticum | reverse complement strand
GAGCCTAATGACATCTTTTCTTTACTTGAACACTTAAGTTTTAGCCTAGACCTTTATATTAATATTTTCAACAATTCT
>NW_018399314.1:1047-1148 GCF_002168275.2 Theobroma umbraticum | reverse complement strand
ATTCCTAAGTGCATAAGTCAATTTAAAATGTGTTATTAGCCACATAATGAAAGAGGTAGTCAAGATGAAAAAAAAAATGATGAAAAGTTCAAAAATATGAT
>NW_018399314.1:672-836 GCF_002168275.2 Theobroma umbraticum | reverse complement strand
AAAAAGGGAAAGAAAGAATGAAGTGTTGAACAAAAGAAAAAGGTTGATGGAAAAAAGGTATACTAGGTGATGGAAAATAAAGCTCTGAATAGGTTCTAGATTGACTATGAGCTTAGGGTAATTTGAGCTATACATTATCCCATATCCAACCTTAACCCTAGCCA
>NW_018399314.1:360-483 GCF_002168275.2 Theobroma umbraticum | reverse complement strand
TGAAAAGCAAACTTATGGAGTTAATTACTAATTTGAATTTTACATGAATATAAATTTATCCAGATTGTAAAGTGAAGAGATTGCACACACACATGGAATTTCACTTAATGATGAGTTTGCATT
>NW_018399314.1:0-110 GCF_002168275.2 Theobroma umbraticum | reverse complement strand
GCAAAATCTTAAGTTTGGGGGTATGATAACTCTATTATATAGAGTTATTTTGACATATTTTAGGGGTTTAAGTAGCCAGATCTTTGAGATTTTAGGTTCAAATTTTAGCA
>NW_018399313.1:1703-1871 GCF_002168275.2 Theobroma umbraticum | reverse complement strand
AATGAGAGACTATAAATAGACTTTTCTCCAAATGAATGGCTTTTCTGCATATTTCTCAAGACAATCATTCAATTATAATCTGTTTGAACCAAAATGTAAAAAGAATTCAAATTAAAATCAATTTGGAGATTATAAAATTATTTAAAGTGAGTAATAAGGTTTTGAAGG
>NW_018399313.1:1555-1693 GCF_002168275.2 Theobroma umbraticum | reverse complement strand
CATAAATGGACTTTTCTTCCCAATGAAATACTTTTTCTACATGTGTATCATTACAAGCATTGAATTATAATATGTTTTGTCCAAAAATGTAAAAGAAATTCAAATTAAAATCAATTTGGAGATTATAAAACCATTTAA
>NW_018399313.1:987-1117 GCF_002168275.2 Theobroma umbraticum | reverse complement strand
TTTAAAGGAATGAGAGACTATAAATGGACTTTTCTTTCTAATGAATGGCGTTTTTTGCAAGTTTCCTGAGGCAAGCATTTAATTATAGTCTATCTTAACAAAGGATGTAAAAACATTTAACCTAAAATCA
>NW_018399313.1:854-967 GCF_002168275.2 Theobroma umbraticum | reverse complement strand
TTTAAAGTGAGTAATAAGGCTTTTGAAGGAATGGGAGGTTATAAATAGACTTTTTTTTCAAATGAATGGCTTTTTCTACATGTTTCCCAAGGCAAGCATTCAATTCTAGCCTG
>NW_018399313.1:596-825 GCF_002168275.2 Theobroma umbraticum | reverse complement strand
AATAAGGCTTTTGAAGGAATGAGAGACTATAAATGGACTTTTTTTATCGATGAATGCTTTTTTCATCATGTTTCTCTAGATAGATGTTCAATTATAGTATGTTTAAACCAAAAAATGTAAAAAAATTCAACTTAAAATAAATTATTAGTTTATAAAATCATTAAAAGTGAGTTAGAAAGCTTTTGGAGGCTTAAGTGGCTATAAGTGGACTTTTCATGCCAATGGATAG
>NW_018399313.1:394-508 GCF_002168275.2 Theobroma umbraticum | reverse complement strand
TAACCAAAAATGTAAAAAAAATAGCTTAAAATCAATTTTGAGATTATAAAACCATTTAATGTGAGTAATAAGGCTTTTAAAGAAATGGGTGACTTTCTTCCCAATGATTGCCTT
>NW_018399313.1:0-157 GCF_002168275.2 Theobroma umbraticum | reverse complement strand
ATTTTTAGCTTATAAAACCATTTAGAGCAAGTAATAAGGCTTTCGAAAGCTTAAACGACTATAAATGGACTTTTCGTGCCAATGGATGGCTTTCACTTCATGCTCCCTAAGGCAAACATTCAATTATAGCCTTTTTTAACTAAAAATTTTAAAAAAA
>NW_018399312.1:1156-1290 GCF_002168275.2 Theobroma umbraticum | reverse complement strand
AATTATTGAAGATGTTCTTGTCAAGGTAGATAAATTTATTTTTCCAGTTGATTTATAATTCTTGACATGGAAGAAGATATGCAAATTCCAATCATCCTTGGGAGGCCATTCTTAGCAATTGCTAGAGCATTGAT
>NW_018399312.1:769-905 GCF_002168275.2 Theobroma umbraticum | reverse complement strand
ATTCTAATTTGTTAAATGCTCACTCCAGATTAAGAACTAATCATCAATTTGATTTTTTAGATATTTCAGCTTCTTTGATGCTAGCTTCTAAGCCCTCCATTAAGGAACCACCTACTTTGGAACTGAAACCTCTGCC
>NW_018399312.1:516-617 GCF_002168275.2 Theobroma umbraticum | reverse complement strand
ACTTTTCCAGTTATTATTTCTGCTGCTCTTACTAACATGCAAGAGGAGAAGTTAATGAGGACACTTAGAGAATTCAACAAAGCAATAGGATGGACCATAGC
>NW_018399312.1:0-137 GCF_002168275.2 Theobroma umbraticum | reverse complement strand
CGCTTGGCTGGTAAGGAATATTATTGCTTTCTAGATGGTTATTCTAGTTATAACAAAATTGTTATTGCTCCTGAAGATCAAGAAAAAGACTACATTTACATGTCCTTATGGCACCTTTGCTTTTAGAAGAATGCCAT
>NW_018399311.1:3260-3471 GCF_002168275.2 Theobroma umbraticum | reverse complement strand
TAAATGGTTTTATAATCTCATAATTAATTTTAAGTTGATTATTTTTATATTTTTCATTAAAACAGATAATAATTGAATGTCTACCTAGAGAAACGTGAAGAAAAAGGTATTCATTGGTAATAAAAGTCTATTTATAGTCACTTATTTCTTCAAAAACCTTATTACTCACTTTAAGCGATTTTATAATCTCGTAATTGATTTTAAGTTAAAT
>NW_018399311.1:3100-3250 GCF_002168275.2 Theobroma umbraticum | reverse complement strand
TTTTTGTTAAAACAGACTATAATTAAATGTCTACGTCAAGAAATATGAAGAAAAAAGCATTCATTGGGAAGGAAAATCCATTTATAGACTATAATTAAATGTCTACGTCAAGAAACATGAAGAAAAAAGCATTCATTGGAAAGAAAAGTC
>NW_018399311.1:2843-3090 GCF_002168275.2 Theobroma umbraticum | reverse complement strand
CTCTTATTCCTTCAAAAGCCTTATTACTCGTTTGAAACGGTTTTATAATCTCAAAAATTGATTTTAATTTGAATTTTTTATATTTTTGGTTAAAACAGATAATAATTGAATGTCTACCTCGAAAAACATGAAGAGAAAAGTATTCATTGACAAAAAAAGTTAATTTATAGTTTTTTATTACTTCAAAAGCCTTATTACTCGCTTTAAATAGTTATATAATCTCAAAATTGATTTCAAGTTGAATTTT
>NW_018399311.1:2717-2833 GCF_002168275.2 Theobroma umbraticum | reverse complement strand
TAGTTAAAACAGACAATAATTGAATGTCTATATCGATAAACATGGACAAAAATGCATTCGTTGGCAAGCAAAGTCTACTTATAGTCACTCATTCCTTCAAAAGCCTTATTACTCGC
>NW_018399311.1:2560-2707 GCF_002168275.2 Theobroma umbraticum | reverse complement strand
TTTATAATCTCATAATTGATTTTAAGTTGAATTTTTCCTAACTTTTGTTAAAACAGACTATAATTGAATGTCTATCTCAAGAGACATGAAAAAAAAACATTCATTAGTAAGAAAAGTTTATTTATAGTCACCTATTCCTTCAAAAGC
>NW_018399311.1:2363-2550 GCF_002168275.2 Theobroma umbraticum | reverse complement strand
ACTTTAAATAGTTTTATATTCTCATAATTGATTTTAAGTTAATTATTTTTACATTTTTCATTAAAATAGACAATAATTAAATGTCTACCTCAAGAAATGTGAAAAAAAAAGCATTCATTGACAAAAAAAGTTAATTTATAGTCTTCTATTCCTTCAAAAGCCTTATTACTCGCTTTAAATAGTTTTA
>NW_018399311.1:2002-2194 GCF_002168275.2 Theobroma umbraticum | reverse complement strand
TCATTGGCAAGCAAAGTCTATTTATAGTCATCCATTCCTTCAAAAGCCTTATTACTCATTTTAAACGGTTTTATAATCTCATAATTAATTTTAAATTGATTATGTTTACATTTTTTATTAAAACAGACTATAATTGAATGTCTACCATGAGAAACGTGAAAAAAAACTATTCATTGACAAGAAAAGTCCATT
>NW_018399311.1:1806-1992 GCF_002168275.2 Theobroma umbraticum | reverse complement strand
CATTTCTTCAAAAGCCTTATTACTCTAAATGGTTTTATAATTTAAAAATTGATTTTGAATTGAAGTTTTTTACTTTTTTGTTTAAAACAGACTATAATTGATTGTCTACCTCAAGAAACATGAAGGAAAAAGCATTCGTTGAAAAAAAAGTCCATTTATACTCACCCATTCCTTCAAAAGCCTTAT
>NW_018399311.1:1424-1796 GCF_002168275.2 Theobroma umbraticum | reverse complement strand
AAATGGTTTTATAATCTCAAAATTGATTTTATGTTCAATTTTATTTTTTACATTTTTTGTTAAAACTGATTATAATTGAATATTTGTCTTGAGAAACATGAAGAAAAAGGGATTCACTAGCAAGAAAAGTCCATTTATAGTCTTTTATTCCTTCAAAAGCCTTTTTACTCACTTTAAATAGTTTTATAATCCCATAATTGATTTTAAGTTGAATCTTTTTACTTTTTTTGTTAAAACAGACAATAATTGAATGTCTACCCCGAGAAACATGGGCACAAATGCATTCCTTGACAAGCAAAGTCTATTTATAGTAACTCATTCCTTCAAAACCCTTGTTACTCGCTTTAAATGGTTTTATAATCTCATAATTGA
>NW_018399311.1:1295-1414 GCF_002168275.2 Theobroma umbraticum | reverse complement strand
ATTATTTTTACAATTTTTATTAAAACAGATAATAATTGAATGTCTACCTCGAGAAACATGAAAAGAAAGGCATTTATTAGCAAGAAAAGTTCATTTATAGTCACTCATTCCTTCAAAAG
>NW_018399311.1:595-825 GCF_002168275.2 Theobroma umbraticum | reverse complement strand
TATAATCTCATAATTGATTTTAAGTTGAATTTTTTTACATTTTTCATTAAAAGACTATGATTAAATGCCTAGCTTGGGAAACATGTAGAAAAAACCATTCATTGAGAGAAAAGTTCATTTATAATTACCCAT
This sequence comes from Theobroma umbraticum, assembly GCF_002168275.2. Classification (NCBI taxonomy): domain Eukaryota; kingdom Viridiplantae; phylum Streptophyta; class Magnoliopsida; order Malvales; family Malvaceae; genus Theobroma; species Theobroma umbraticum. The sequence goes on along the minus strand of NW_018399311.1, from coordinate 693 downwards.
TCCTTCAAAAGCCTTATTACTTGCTTTAAATAGTTCTATAATCTCATAATTGATTTTAAATTGAATTTTTTACATTTTTTACTAAAACAGACTATAAT
>NW_018399311.1:485-585 GCF_002168275.2 Theobroma umbraticum | reverse complement strand
CATTGAGAAATGTGAAAAAAAAGCATTCATTGGCAAAAAAAATCTTTTTATAGTCTCTCATTCCTTCAAAAGCCTTATTACTCATTTTAAACAATTTTAT
>NW_018399311.1:0-160 GCF_002168275.2 Theobroma umbraticum | reverse complement strand
ATTGGCAAGAAAAGTCCATTTATAGTCTCTCATTCCTTAAAAAGCCTTATTACTTATTTTAAACTGTTTTATAATCTCAAAATTGTTATTAAGCTGAATTTTTTTATATTTTTGGTTAAAACAGACTATAATTGAATGTCTTTCTCGAGAAACATGAAGA
>NW_018399310.1:910-1095 GCF_002168275.2 Theobroma umbraticum | reverse complement strand
CCATAAATAGGCTTTTCTTGCCAATGAATGATTTTTTCTTCAGGTTTCTTTAGGCAAACATTCAACTATAATATGTTTCAACCAAAAATATAAAAAAATTCAACTTAAAGTCAATTATGAGATTGTAAATCCACCTAAAGCGAGTAATAAGGCTTTTGAAGGCATAGGTGACTATAAATGAACTT
>NW_018399310.1:506-708 GCF_002168275.2 Theobroma umbraticum | reverse complement strand
TTTAATTATAATCTGTTTTAACAAAAAATGAAAAAACATTCAACTTAAAGTCAAATATGAGATTATAAAACCATTTAAAGTGAGTAATAATTCTTTTGAACACATGGGTGACTATAAATAGGCTTTTCTTGTCAATGAATAGCTTTTTTTCACGTTTCCTAAGGTAGACATTCAATTATAATCTGTTTTAATAAAAAATATA
>NW_018399310.1:0-135 GCF_002168275.2 Theobroma umbraticum | reverse complement strand
AGCGAGTAATAAGGCTTTTGAAGGTATAGGTGACTATAAATGGACTTTTCTTGATGATGAATTTTTTTCTTCACGTTTCTTGAGGTAGAATTTAATTATAATTTATTTTAACAAAAAGTAAAAAAACATTCAACT
>NW_018399309.1:8004-8105 GCF_002168275.2 Theobroma umbraticum | reverse complement strand
TTAAAGGAATAGGAGGCTATAAATGGACTTTTCTTATCAATGAATGCTTTTTTCCTTCATGATTGTCAAGGCAGACGTTCAATTATAATCCGTTTTAATGA
>NW_018399309.1:7880-7994 GCF_002168275.2 Theobroma umbraticum | reverse complement strand
AAAATTCAACTTAAAATCAATTATACCATTATAAAACTATTCAAAGCGTGTAAAAAGGCTTTTAAAAGAATAGGTAACTATAAATAGACTTTTCTTGATAATGAATACTTTTTC
>NW_018399309.1:7774-7870 GCF_002168275.2 Theobroma umbraticum | reverse complement strand
CTTGAGATAGACATTCAATTATTGTTTGTTTTAATCAAAAATATAAAAATGTCAAGTTAAAATCAATTATGAGATTAGAGAACCATTTAAAGTGAG
>NW_018399309.1:7668-7764 GCF_002168275.2 Theobroma umbraticum | reverse complement strand
TTTGAAGGAGTGGGAGGCTATAAATAGACTTCTCTTGCCAGTGAATGCTATTTTCTTTACATTTCTTGAAATAGACATTCAATTATTGTCTGTTTT
>NW_018399309.1:7269-7405 GCF_002168275.2 Theobroma umbraticum | reverse complement strand
TTTAATGAAAAATGTAACAAAATACAACTTACAATCAATTATGAGATTAGAAAACTATTTAAAGCGTGTATTAGGCTTTTGAAAAAATAGTTGACTATAAATAGACTTTTCTTGTCAATGAATGCTCTTTTCTTCA
>NW_018399309.1:6858-7146 GCF_002168275.2 Theobroma umbraticum | reverse complement strand
ATTATAAAACCATTTAAAGTGAGTAATAAGGCTTTCGAAGGAATGGGAGGCTGTGAATAGACTTTTTTTGCCAATGAATACTTTTTTCTTCATGCTTCTCAAGCCAAACATTCAATTATAGTCTATTTTAATGAAAAATATAAAAAAATTAATCTTAAAATCAATTATGAGATTATAAAATTATTTAGAACCAGTAAAAAGGCTGTTGAAGGAATCAGAGGGTATAAATGGACGTTTCGTATCAATGAATGCTTTTTTCTTCATGTTTCTTGAGGCGGACATTCAATT
>NW_018399309.1:6275-6398 GCF_002168275.2 Theobroma umbraticum | reverse complement strand
ATAAATAGACTTTTGTTATCAATGAATGCTTTTTCCTTCACGATTCGCAAGGCATGCATTCAATTAGAATGTGTTTTAACAAAAAATGTAAAAAAATTCAACTTAAAATTAATTATGAGACTA
>NW_018399309.1:6137-6248 GCF_002168275.2 Theobroma umbraticum | reverse complement strand
AGTCTGTTTTAAAGAAAAATGTAAAAAAATTGAACTTAAAATCAATTATGAGATGACAAAAACATTTAGAACAAGTAAAAAGGCTGTTGAAGGAATGAGAGGCTATAAATG
>NW_018399309.1:5619-5818 GCF_002168275.2 Theobroma umbraticum | reverse complement strand
TGAACTTAAAATCAATTATGAGATTATAAAACCATTTAGAATGAGTAATAAGGCAGTTGAAGGACTTAGAGGCTATAAATAGACTTGTTATCAATGAATGTTTTTTTCTTCACGATTCGCAAAGCAGATGATAGCCTGTTTTAACAAAAATGTAAAAAAACTCAACTTAAAATCAATTATGAGACTAGAAAACCATTTA
>NW_018399309.1:2927-5104 GCF_002168275.2 Theobroma umbraticum | reverse complement strand
TAAATGGACTTTTCTTGATAATGAATACTTTTTCCTTCACGTTTCTCGAAATAGACATTCAATTATTATCTATTTTAATCAAAAATATAAAAAAATTGAAGTTAAAATCAATTATGAGATTAGAAAACCATTTAAAGTTAGTAATAAAGTTGTCAAAGGAATGAGAGGTTGTAAATAGACTTTTCTTGCCAATGAATTCTTTTTTCTTCATGCTTCTTAGGGAAAACATTCAATTATAGTCTGTTTTAATGAAAAACATCAAAAATTGAACTTAAAATCAATTATGAGATTCTAAAATCATTTAGAACGAGTAAAAAGGCTGATCAAGGAATGGGAGGCTATAAATGGACTTTTCGTATCAAAGAATGCATTTTTCTTCATGTTTCTTGAGGCAGACATTCAATTATAATCTGTTTTAATGAAAAATATAAAAAAATTCAACTTAAAATCAATTATGAGATTAGAAAACCATTTAAAGCTAGCGAGAAGTCTTTTAAAGGAATGGGTGCCTATAAATGGACTTTTCTTGCCAATGAATACTCTTTTCTTCATGTTTCTCAAGATAGACATTCAATTATTGTCTATTTTAATCAAAAATGTAAAAAACTTCAATGTAAAATCAATTATTAGATTATAAAACCACTTAAAGTAAGTAATAAGGCTTTTAAAAGAATGAGAGGCTGTAAATAGACTTTTTTTGCCAATGAATGCCTTTTTCTTTACGTTTTTCATGGTAGACATTCAATTATACTCTGTTTTAATGAAAAATGTTAAAAAAATTGAACTTAAAATCAATTATGAGATTATAAAACCATTTAGAATGAGTAAAAAGGCTGTTAAAGGACTTGGAGGCTATAAATAGACTTTTGTTATCAATGAATGCTTTTTTCTTTACGATTCGCATAGCAGATGATAGCTTGTTTTAACAAAAAATGTAAAAAAAATCAACTTAAAATCCAATTATTAGATTATAAAACCATTTAAAGTGAGTAGTAAGGTGTTCAAAGCAATGGAAGGTTGTACATAGACTTTTCTTACCAACGAATGCTTTTTTCTTCATGCTTCTCAAGGCAACCATTCAATTATAGTCTGTTTTAATGAAAAATGTAAAAAAATTAAACTGAAAATTAATTATGAGATTATAAAATCATTTAGAATGAGTAAAAAGGCTGTTGAAGGAATGAGAGGCTATAAATGGACTTTTCGTATCAATGAATGCTTTTTTCTTCATGTTTCTTGAGGCAGACATTCAATTGTAGTCTGTTTTAATGAAAAATGTAAAAAAATTCAACTTAAAATAAATTATGAGATTAGAAAACCATTTAAAGCGAGCAATAACTCTTTTCTAGGAATGGGTGACTATAAATGGACTTTTCTTGCCAATGAATGCTCTTTTCTTCATGTTTCTCAAGATAAAAATTCAATTATTGTCTATTTTAATAAAAAATATGAAAGTCTTCCACGTAAAATCAATTATTAGATTATAAAACCACTTAAAGTAAGTAATAAGGCTTTTCAAAGAATAAGAGGCTGTAAATAGACTTTTCTTGCCAATGAATGTCTTTTTCTTTACGTTTCTTAAGAAGACATTCAATTATACTCTGTTTTACTGAAAAATGTAAAAAAGTTGAACTTAAAATCAATTATAAGATTATAAAACCATTTAGAATGAGTAAAAATGCTGTTGAAGGACTACGAGGCTATACATAGACTTTTGTTATCAATTAATGCTTTTTTCCTCATGGTTCTTAAGTCAGACATTCAATTATAGCCTGTTTTATCAAAAAATTTAAAAACATTCAACTTAAAATCAATTATAAGATTAGAAAACCATTTAAAGTGAGTAATAAGGCTTTTGAAGGAGTGGGAGGTTATAAATAGAATTTTCTTGCCAATGAATGCTTTTTTCTCCACATTTCTTGTAATAGACATTCAATTATTACCTGTTTTAATCATAAATATAAAAAAATTTAACTTAAAATCAATTATTAGATTATAAAACCGTTTAAAGCTAATAATAAGCCTTTTGAAGGATTGGGAGGTTATATATGGACTTTTCTTACCAATGAATGCTCTTTTCTTCACGTTTCTTGTGATTGACATTCCATTATAGTTCGTTTTATTGAAAAATATAAAAAAATTCAACTTAAAATCAATTATGAGATTAGAAAACCATT
>NW_018399309.1:2349-2484 GCF_002168275.2 Theobroma umbraticum | reverse complement strand
GTTCTCAAGGTAGACATTCAATTATAGCCTGTTTTAACAAAAAATGTAAAAAAAGTCAACTTAAAATCAATTATGAGACTAAAAACAATTTAAAGCGAGTAATAAGGCTTTTGAAGGAATGGGAGACTATAAATG
>NW_018399309.1:2203-2338 GCF_002168275.2 Theobroma umbraticum | reverse complement strand
CCAATGAATGTGTTTTTCTTCACGTTTCTTGAGATAGACATTCAATTATAGTCTGTTTTAATGGAAAATGTAAAAAAACTCAACCTAAAATCAATTATGACATTATAAAATCATTTAAAATGAGTAATAAGGCTT
>NW_018399309.1:1848-1977 GCF_002168275.2 Theobroma umbraticum | reverse complement strand
GAAGGAATGAGAGGCTATAAATAGACTTTTCTTGCCAATGAAAGCTTTTTTCTTAATATTTCTCGAGGTAAACATTCAATTATAGCCTATGTTAACAGAAAATGTAAAAAAATTCAACTTAAAATCAAT
>NW_018399309.1:1695-1838 GCF_002168275.2 Theobroma umbraticum | reverse complement strand
GAAAACCATTTAAAGTGAGTAATATGGCTTTTGAAGGAGTGGGAGGCTATAAATGGACTTTTCTTGCCAATAAATACTTTTTTCTTCACATTTCTTGAAATAGACATCCAATTATTATCTGTTTTAATGAAAAATGTAAAAAA
>NW_018399309.1:1293-1447 GCF_002168275.2 Theobroma umbraticum | reverse complement strand
TAAATAGACTTTTCTTGCCAATGAATGCTTTTTTCTTCATGCTTCTCAAGGCAACCATTTAATTATAGTCCGTTTTAATGAAAAATGTAAAAAAATAAATTGAAAATCAATTATGAGATTATAAAACCATTTAGAACAAGTAAAAAGGCTGTTG
>NW_018399309.1:1046-1182 GCF_002168275.2 Theobroma umbraticum | reverse complement strand
ATCAATTATGAGATTAGAAAATCATTTAAAGCGAGCGATAAGTCTTTTGAAGGAATGGGTGACTATAAATAGATTTTTCTTGCCAATCAATGCTCTTTTCTTCATGTTTCTCAAGATAGACATTCAATTATTGTCT
>NW_018399309.1:457-597 GCF_002168275.2 Theobroma umbraticum | reverse complement strand
ACTATTTAAAGTGAGTAATAAGGCTTTTAAAGGAATGGATGACTATAAATGCACTTTTCTTGCAAATGAATGTGTTTTTCTTCATGTTTCTTAAGGTAGACATTCAATTATAGTCTGCTTTAATGAAAAATGTAAAAAAA
>NW_018399309.1:122-248 GCF_002168275.2 Theobroma umbraticum | reverse complement strand
GTTTCTCGAGATAGACATTCAATTATTGTCTGTTTTAATCAAAAATGTAAAAAAGTGAACTTAAAATCAATTGTTAGATTATAAAACCATTTAAAGCAAATAATAAGGCTTTTGAAGTAATGAGAG
>NW_018399309.1:0-112 GCF_002168275.2 Theobroma umbraticum | reverse complement strand
GACTTTTCTTGCCAATGAATGCTTTGTTTTTCACATTTCTTAAAATAGACATTCAATTATTATCTTTTTTAATCATAAATATAAAAAAATTCAACTTAAAATCAATTATTAG
>NW_018399308.1:1591-4510 GCF_002168275.2 Theobroma umbraticum | reverse complement strand
TTTATATTTCAAAATCTATTTTATTTTTAAAATTTAATTTCTCATAATTATTTTTAGTTTTGTGATAAATGAGTTTTATTTTGCATGTTGTTTCCCAATTCCGAAGTGAGGGTGGTGGTTGCTGTGTTTGGTATTGATAAAAATTGGTATATGATAATACTTGCTTTTTGTTTCTAACTACTTTGTTTGCTTGCATAAAAAATAATTATTAGTATCAATTCATTAGTAAATTAAAATTGATTAAAAAAATAAAAAGGGGAAGTGAAATGAATATTTGAACATTTTAATGCATATGTTTAAGTAGATTCATGGTGAAGGTTAATTGCTTTGGAATTAAATGTCTTTGTTCATATCAAATTAGGAATTTGGATTAGTTGAAGGTGCTATTTACTTTTATGATAATTTATGAGATAGAGTTTATGAAGAAAAGTTTAAGTTTTTGTTAATTTCAATCTAAATCAAATTAAGCATGGGAGACTAATAGTTTTTGAGCATACATCCTTTTTCTTATTCCCAAATACAGTTTCATCCTAGAATTACATTTTAAAGATTGATTGAGTAGCTTCTGGTGGGCTATACCTATTCTTTAGCTTAGAATAGTTAATCTATTCACAAAGTTTTCTTCTCTATCATCTTCTTTTTCTTTCTGACTCATTATTTTTTTGAAAGTTCAATTTATAAGATTCGAATACCCTATAACCAAATATTAAATTTGGATGATATGAAATCTGGGTTAATTGTTTTTATTTTGGTTGTTTATTTGTAGCAACAAAATTTGTCTGAGTTCAAGTAAAGGTACAAATATATTTTCCTTTTTTATTTTGTTAGTAATGGCTTTGATAATGTATATTATGATCATAATATGGTTATTAGATGACATGATAATATAGCACATTGATTTTAATCCTTTTGCTTTTTCGTTATAGATAAATAAGTATCTTTTATTTAATGTTATGCTATGTAATTCTTTTTTTTACTATATTTATTTTTTGTTATGATTAATTATTAATTATTTGTTATTTTTGTTTGGTTCTAGTCAGGGGTGGAGCGTCCTATCATTATGGCCCTTCAAAATTTTTGAAAATATCTAAATACCCTCTAAATTTTTAAAAATTTCTATATATGAGATATATATTTTTAATGGTTCCTAAAGTTTTATTTATTTTATATATTATTATTATTTATTTTTTCAATTATATTCTATTTACTCATTTATTCTAAGTTTTCTATAGACATTCTTCTCCCAATTTTTACGAACTATGAACAATATTTTTTTTCTTTTTTGTTATATAGATTCTATCTTCTACTTACCATGTTTTTTTTTTCTGTTAAATGGATTTTATTTTCAATGATTTTAGTCTTTAAAAATTAAAAAATTTGTATATAATTCTTAAATATAAGTTGTAGTATCACATTATTGGTTGTTGATTAAAATTTTACCAATATAAAATTTTTTTATTAGTTCTGATTATATAGCAAGAAATTATCTTGAGTATATCTTTTTTATCTGTTTTACGTTTTATATGTATTTGAAAGGAAATTATCTTGAGTATTTAATCTTTAAATAATTTTGATTATATCAGAGGAAATTATTAATCTTGTATATCGAATTTAACTATTTATATTTTATGAATTATAGTTTTATATTTAGTTTTTTAAGTTCAAATAGTTGTCAAACACAACTTTTCCTAGAAAATTATTAGAAATCTTTCTTGTCTATTATGATTCTTTTTCTTATATATTCTAGAAAGAGGATTAGAATTCTATTCTTTTTGAAAAGGAAATCATGTATTAATCAATGAACCAAATATTCGAATACGTCTATTTTGAATCTTTTGATTATTAATAATTAAGTTTAATATATTAGTTTTAAAAATTTTTAACTTTTATTCTATTTTGTTTTTGACCTCCCTATCAAAAATTGGCTAGTTCCGACCCTGGTTCCAATTACTGAGTACAATTTAGTCATTTTTTTTCTTTGTTGATTTTCTTTTTCACTGTACAAGTTCTACTCTATTTCTTTTTAATATTTTACATTTCTTTTCCTTACATTACTATAATCCTTGAATTTTGAAAATGATTTCCTTTATAATTTGAAGGTTTAATTTTTTTACATTTAATTATTTTAATTTATTGTATGTTTTTTATTGTTAGTTGGATTTGCTTTTTGCTCTTAAATTGGTATAATATGAAATATGGGTTTTGTTTGTTTAGTCGCAAGAAGAAAATTTGTCTTGGTTCAAGTAAAAGTGCAAAAATCTTTTCCTTTCTTTAGTTTGTTAGTAATATCATTATTAGGTAACATGATACTATTACAGTTTAATTTTTATTCTTTCACTTTTTCATTAATGATAAATAAGATTTTTTTATTTAATGTATCTGGTTTAATTCTTTTTTATTTTTTTTACGATTAATTTTAAATTATTGTTATTTTCGTTTGATTCCAATTACTGTTCAAGGTTGGTAAGCTGTGTTCGTCAATTATTCGAGCATTTATAATTGAATATATTCTGTGTGGAGTAAGTTTACAAATTTTTTTTGTTTTTCTATTGTATTTTAAATCTATTGTTGTATTTGAATGTTTAATTTGTTGTTTTATTTAATTATCGTTTGTTCACATCTATACCAGATCTTTTGGTAGAATTGTAGTTAATGGTTTGCTTCATTAGCGATTTTGGTTTTTCACACAAATAAAAATATTTGGATAACATTAAATAAAAAGAATAACCTTAAATAAAAATGAAAAAAAAAGAATTACTCAAGATAACATTGAGCAATATTAATGCTATATAAGGTCAGTTCTATACCAATTAATTTAGTTTTGATAATATGGTTAAGAAAAATGAAAAAAGAATTATACAAAATAATATGATTAATTCTATTCCTGTTAAGAAAGAATTACGCATTAAATATTAAATA
>NW_018399308.1:0-1491 GCF_002168275.2 Theobroma umbraticum | reverse complement strand
AAGGCGATTACACTACATGTGTCTAGATTACCTTAATCCATATAAAAATTTATTTAATTTAATCAAGTAAATTTCTCAAGAATTTAAATTTTTTACTTCAGGCAACTTAAATCTTTTAAAGATTTTCATATAAATATCATTATCAAATGAGCTATACAAATAAGCTGTAGCTATATTCATTAGATGCATTTCAATCTTCTTATATATTGCCAAACTAGTTAATGTAGAATTGTAATTGCATTCACCATAGAGAATATCACTTCGTATTTAATACTAAATCTTCAGGTAAAATCTTGTGCGACAAGCCGTGCTTTATATTTCATAATCTCATTTTTCTTATTTCATATTCGCATAAATATCCATTTATATTCTATAAGTTTAACACTGTTTGATGGACGACCTATTGGTTCAAAAACTTTTTGTTTTGCAAATAAATTCAATTCCTCCTTAATTGCATATTTCTATATTGGTCAATTATTTCTTTGTCTACATTCTTTAATAAATAAAGTTCAAGAACCTCATTTTTCTTTCATAATATTGAGCTCAATATTATATACAAAATATTATCAATGTTTATTTTCCGATTTCATCTTTTTCCATCATGTTATAATTTATTGAGATCTCTTTATTTTTATTAATTTTAGGTGTTTGAATTTCTTCTAGAATGTTTATCAATTATATCAGTGGTCTCTTTTAGAGTTTTTACTTCCTCTTTGCGATCATCTTAAATATTTGCTCTTTTTTTTTTGAAGATTTTATCTATGGAATCGATTGGTCTCAATGCTTTTGGTGTGCCTTGTCCTACAAGGATATTAATGCTAATAGGAGCATTTGTAATTAGTATATAAGATTTAGTTATTTTTTTAGATCAGTAAATACGTCTAGCAACTAATTTACTATATTTTACAAAAAAATTATCTCTTTAACTTCAAGTTCATATTGATTTATGTGAGGATCAAAACTAGATAATAATAATTTATTCTAAGAAAATTTTTTTGTAGCTGCTTATTTCTTTCCCCCTAATGTTGAAAAAATTATTTCATTAATATGACAATTGACAAACTTTGTCATGAATAAATCTCTTATTGATAATTATAAATATTTAATTATAAATAAAGATTTATACCCAATATATATTCCTAGCCTCCTTTGAGGACCAATTTTTATACATTGTGTTAGAGCAATTGAAATATATACCATACATAAAAAAATTCTTAGATAGAAAATATTTAGTTCCTGACCATAAACCAATTGTATAGGGAGAATTTATAATAACTTGTTTGACTTGATGCATACAAAAATTGCTGCATCCAAAATGGTACGTCCCCAAGTAGACATTAGGAGTTAGAATTTCATAAGTAATAGCTTTGCAATCAATTGGAAGTGTTTAATAAATAATTCTGGTAGACCATTTTGTGTATAAGCATAAGCAACAGGCTGATCAATAATTATTTCAACTAATATGTAATATTAAAGGCTTGATATGTAAAT
>NW_018399307.1:4857-5019 GCF_002168275.2 Theobroma umbraticum | reverse complement strand
TTAAAATCAATTATGAGATTATAAAACCATTTAAAGCTAGTGATAAGGCTTTTAAAGGAATGAGTGACTATAAATAGACTTTTCTTCTGAATGAACGGCTTTCTCTACATGTTTTCTAAGGTAAGCATTCAATTATAGCTTGTTTTACTAAAAAATGTGAAA
>NW_018399307.1:4196-4464 GCF_002168275.2 Theobroma umbraticum | reverse complement strand
TAAAATGAATTATGAGATTATAAAACCCTTTAAAGCAAGTAATAAAGTTTTTGAAGGAATGGGTGACTATAAATGGAATTTTCTTACCAATGAATGCCTTTTTATTCATGTTTCTTGAAGGAAATATTCAATTATAATTTGTTTTAACCAAATATGTAAAAAAATTCAACTTAAAATCAATTATCAGATTATAAAACAATTGAAAGCGAGTAAGAAGGCTTTTGAAGGAATGGGTGACTATAAATAGACTTTTCTTCTCAATGAATGA
>NW_018399307.1:3484-3647 GCF_002168275.2 Theobroma umbraticum | reverse complement strand
TGAGTGACTATAAATGAACTTTTCTTCTCAATGAATAGCTTTTTCTGCATGTTTTCTACAGTAAGCATTCAATTATAGCCTGTTTTAATGAAAAATGTAAAAAAGTTCTAGTTAAAATCAATTATGAGATTATAAAACAATTTAAAGTGAGTAATAAGGCTTT
>NW_018399307.1:2989-3126 GCF_002168275.2 Theobroma umbraticum | reverse complement strand
CTTTTAAAGAAATGGGTGAATATAACTAGGCTTTTCTTCTCAACGAGTGGCTTTTTCTGCACTTTTCCTATGGCAAGCATTCAATTATTATCTTTTTTAATGAACAATATAAAAAAACTCAACTTAAAATTAATTGT
>NW_018399307.1:2638-2814 GCF_002168275.2 Theobroma umbraticum | reverse complement strand
AAAACAATTTAAAGCGAGTAATAAGGCTTTTGAAGGAATGGGTGACTATAAATTCACTTTTCTTCTCAATGAATGGCTTTTTCTATACGTTACTTGAGGAAAACATTCAATTAAAGTTTATTTTAATAAAAAATGTAAAACAATTCAACTTAAAGTCAATTATGAGATTATAAAAT
>NW_018399307.1:2071-2196 GCF_002168275.2 Theobroma umbraticum | reverse complement strand
TTTTCTACATGTTTTCCATAGTAAGCATTCAATTATAGCCTGTTTTAGCCTGTTTTAGTGAAAAATGTAAAAAAGTTCAAGTTAAAATCAATTATAAGATTATAAAACTATTTAAAACGAGTAAT
>NW_018399307.1:1971-2061 GCF_002168275.2 Theobroma umbraticum | reverse complement strand
AAGGAATAGGTGACTATAAATGGACCTTTCTTGCCAATGAATTTTTTTTTCTTCTTGTTTCTCAAGGTAGACATTCAATATAGTCTATTT
>NW_018399307.1:1793-1961 GCF_002168275.2 Theobroma umbraticum | reverse complement strand
TGTAAAAAAATTTAACTTGAAATCAATTATGAGATTAAAAAATAATTTAAAGCAAATCATAATGCTTTTGAAGGTAAGAGTGACTATAAATGAACTTTTCTTGCCAATAAATGCCTTTCCCTTCTTGTTTGTGAAGGTAGACATTCAATTACAGTCTATTTTAACTAA
>NW_018399307.1:1330-1450 GCF_002168275.2 Theobroma umbraticum | reverse complement strand
CTTTTGAAGGAATGGGTGACTATAAATAGACTTTTCTTGACAATGAATACTTTTTTCTTCAAGTTTCTAGAAGTAGACATTCAATTATTGTCTAGTTTAATAAAAAATGTACAAAAATTC
>NW_018399307.1:1038-1124 GCF_002168275.2 Theobroma umbraticum | reverse complement strand
AACAAAATTCAACTTAAAATCAATTATGAGATTATAAAACCATTTAAAGCGAGTGCGAAAGGCTTTTGAAGGAATGGGTGACTATA
>NW_018399307.1:884-1028 GCF_002168275.2 Theobroma umbraticum | reverse complement strand
TCTTCTCAATGAATGGCTTCTTCTATATGTTTATTGAGGCAGGCATTCAATTACTATTTACTTTAATGAAAATAGTAAAAAAATTCAACTTAAATTCTAGCATGAGATTATAAAACCATTCAAAGCGAGTAGTAAGGATTTTGA
>NW_018399307.1:0-127 GCF_002168275.2 Theobroma umbraticum | reverse complement strand
TTTTGACGGAGTAGGTGACTATAAATGGACTTTTCTTCTCAATAAGTGACTTTTTCTATAAGTTTTCTAAAGCAAGTATTCAATTATAGTTTATTTTAATGTAAAACGTAAAAATATTCAACTTAAA
>NW_018399306.1:1862-2013 GCF_002168275.2 Theobroma umbraticum | reverse complement strand
TTTTTTATATTTTTCATTAAAACAGACATTAATTGAATGCTTGCCTCGAGAAACATGTGAAAAAAATCCTTCATTGAGAAGAAAAGTATATTTATATTAATCCATTCCATCAAAAGCCTTATTGCTCACTTTAAATTGTTTCATAATCTCA
>NW_018399306.1:1492-1620 GCF_002168275.2 Theobroma umbraticum | reverse complement strand
ACATTTTTTCTTAAAACAGACTATAATTAAATGCCTGCCTCAAGAAACGTGTGGAAAGGTTATTCATTGAGACAAAAAGTCTATTTATAGTCACCCATTCCTTCAAAAATCTTATTTCTCTCTTTAAA
>NW_018399306.1:1119-1235 GCF_002168275.2 Theobroma umbraticum | reverse complement strand
ACAGACTATAATTGAATGCTTTCCTCGAGAAACGTGTAAAAAAAGTCATTCATTGAGAAAATAAAGTCCATTTATAGTCATTCATTCCTTCAAAAGCCTTATTAGTCGTTTTAAAT
>NW_018399306.1:686-823 GCF_002168275.2 Theobroma umbraticum | reverse complement strand
TTGGCAAGAAAAGCTCATTTATAATCACCTATTCCTTCAAAAGCGTAATTACTCTTTTTAAATTGTTTTATAATCTCATAATCGACTTTAAGGTGAATTTTTTTACATTTTTAGATAAAATAGACTACAATTGAATG
>NW_018399306.1:312-479 GCF_002168275.2 Theobroma umbraticum | reverse complement strand
ATTTTAAGTTAAGTTTTTTTACATTTTTGGTTAAAACAGACTATAATTGAATGTTTGCCTTGAGAACTATGAAGAAAAAGGCAATCATTAGCAAGAAAAGTCTATTTACTGTGAACCATCCTTTCAAAAGCTTTATTACTCGCTTTAAATTGTTTTATAATCTCGTA
>NW_018399306.1:0-124 GCF_002168275.2 Theobroma umbraticum | reverse complement strand
TTTTTTTTACATTTTTCATTAAAACAGACTATAATTAAATGCTTGCCTCTAGAATCATGTAGAAAAAGGTATTCATTGAGAAGAAAAGTCTATTTATAGTCAACCATTGCTTCAAAAGCCTTAT
>NW_018399305.1:1041-1186 GCF_002168275.2 Theobroma umbraticum | reverse complement strand
TTTTGAAAGAATGGGTGACTATAAACGGACTTTTCTTATCAATAAATGCTTGTTTCTTCAAGCATCTCGAGGTAGATGTTAAATTATGGTCTGTTTTAATAAAAAAAATGTAAAAAAATTTAACTTAAAATCAATTATGAGATTT
>NW_018399305.1:722-841 GCF_002168275.2 Theobroma umbraticum | reverse complement strand
ATTTAACTTAAAATCAATTATGAGATTATAAAACTATTTCAAGCGAGTATTAGGACTTTTGAAGAAATGCGTGACTATAAATAGACTTTTCTTACCAATGAATGCCTTTCTCTTCATGT
>NW_018399305.1:505-626 GCF_002168275.2 Theobroma umbraticum | reverse complement strand
AGGAATGAGTGGCTATAAATGGACTTTTCTTCTCAATGAATGGCTTTTTTTACAGGTTTCTTGAGGCAGGGATTTAATTATATTCTGTTTGAACCAAAAATGTAAAAAAATTTATCTTAAA
>NW_018399305.1:341-481 GCF_002168275.2 Theobroma umbraticum | reverse complement strand
TTTAAACTGATAAATAAGGCTTTTGAAGGAAAGGGTGGCTATAAATAAACTTTTTTTCTCAATGAATGGCTTTTTTTACATGTTTCTTGAGACAAGCATTTAAATATAGTCTGTTTTAACCAAAAATGTAAAACAATTCA
>NW_018399305.1:0-133 GCF_002168275.2 Theobroma umbraticum | reverse complement strand
GATTATAAAAGCATTAAAAGTGGGTAATAAGGCTTTTGAAGGAATGAGTGAATGTAAATGGACTTTTCTTCGCATGAGTGGCTTTTTTCACTTGTTTCTTGAGGCAAGCTTTCAATTATAGTCTGTTTTAAAG
>NW_018399304.1:1411-1558 GCF_002168275.2 Theobroma umbraticum | reverse complement strand
AAGAAAGAGCAAATCTATGTTTGATGGCAAGAGATGATGAATCCGAGGTATGTTATGTTTCTTGTGACATTTCTATGGATGAACTTCAAGACAAATACGAATGCCTTTGTGATGAATTTGAAAAACTTGTATCAAAATACAAGGCTT
>NW_018399304.1:972-1105 GCF_002168275.2 Theobroma umbraticum | reverse complement strand
ATGTTATATTTGTGATAAGCTTGGTCACCTATCCTACAACTATTGTAGAAATAGAAGCATGTAGAAAATAAAAAGGATTTGGGTTCCAAAAGGATCCTATGTACCAGCTAACCTTCAAGGACCCATCAATGTA
>NW_018399304.1:717-854 GCF_002168275.2 Theobroma umbraticum | reverse complement strand
GGTAGAATTCATGGCATAGGAACTATTGGTAAGAATTCTCAAGCTCAGATTAGTTATGTATTACTCGTTAAAGGCTTAAAGCTCAATTTATTAAGTATAAGCCAACTGTGTGATAAAGGGTTTAAAGTATGTTTTGA
>NW_018399304.1:422-609 GCF_002168275.2 Theobroma umbraticum | reverse complement strand
TTTCATTCATAGGAAAAAGAATAAAAAATATGTATGTCATATTCTTAGAAGATCCTGAGGTGAATTGTGAAACATGTCTTGCGGCAAATGATGAAAATGATAGTTGGCTATGGCATAGAAGACTTAGACATGTAAGCATGCATACTATCTCAAAATTAATAAGAAAAGATCTGGTTATAGGACTACC
>NW_018399304.1:176-273 GCF_002168275.2 Theobroma umbraticum | reverse complement strand
AGTTGATGACTACTCTAGGTACACTTGGGTCTACTTCCTTGCTCATAAAAATGACGAACTACTTGCTCTTGTGAATCATTGTAAGAAAGTTAAAAAT
>NW_018399304.1:0-166 GCF_002168275.2 Theobroma umbraticum | reverse complement strand
CTGCACCTAGAACACCCCAACAAAATGGAGTTGTAGAAAGATAAAACAGAACCTTAAAGGAAATGGCTAGATCCATGCTGTGTGAGAACAATCTACCTAAATATTTTTGGGTAGAAGTTGTCAATACAGTAGCATATATTCTCAACAGAGTATCAATAAGGGCCAT
>NW_018399303.1:3352-3463 GCF_002168275.2 Theobroma umbraticum | reverse complement strand
TACCTTAGAAAACATGAAGAAAAAGGCATTCATTAACAAGAAAAGTCCATTATAGCCACCCATTTCTTCAAAAGCCTTATTACTCACATTAAATGGTTTTATAATCTCAAA
>NW_018399303.1:3102-3222 GCF_002168275.2 Theobroma umbraticum | reverse complement strand
TATTACTTGCTTTAAATGTTTTTATAAATTAATAATTGATTTTAAACTTAATTTATTTATATTTTTAGTTAAAACAGAGTAGAATTGAATGTCTACTTTGAGAAATGTTAAGATAAAAGC
>NW_018399303.1:2606-2726 GCF_002168275.2 Theobroma umbraticum | reverse complement strand
CAAAAGCCTTATTACTCACTTTAAATGGTTTTATAATGCCATAATTGATTTTAATTTGAATTGTTTTACATTTTTTTAAAAACAGACTATAATCGAATATCTACATAGAGAAACGTAAAG
>NW_018399303.1:1991-2210 GCF_002168275.2 Theobroma umbraticum | reverse complement strand
TTATTACTCCCTTGAAATGGTTTTATAATCTCCTAATTGATTTTAGGTTGAATTCTTTTACTTTTTTGGTTAGAACAGATTATAATTGAATGTCTACCTCAGAAAACATAAAGAAAAAGGCATTCATTAACAAGAAAAGTCCATTATAGCCACCCATTTCTTCAGAAGCCTTATTACTCACATTAAATGGTTTTATAATCTCAAATCTTATTTTAAATT
>NW_018399303.1:1565-1891 GCF_002168275.2 Theobroma umbraticum | reverse complement strand
AAAAGGCATTCATTTGCAAGAAAAGTTCATTTATAGTCACATATTCCTTCAAAAGCCTTATTACTCACATTAAATGATTTTATAATCTCAAAATTGATATAAATTAGAAGTCGTTGTATATTTTTGGTTACAACATATTGTAATTGAATGTTTACTTCAAGAAACATGAAGAAAAAGGCATTCATTAGTAAAAAAACTTTATTTATAGTCACCCATTCTTTCAAAAGTCTTATTACTCACTTGAAAAGGTTTTATAATCTCCTAATTGATTTTAGGTTGAATGTTTTTACTTTTTTGGTTAGAACAGATTATAATTGAATGTCTAC
>NW_018399303.1:1449-1555 GCF_002168275.2 Theobroma umbraticum | reverse complement strand
ATGAAGAAAAAGGTATTCATTAACAAGAAAAGTCCATTATAGCCACCCATTTCTTCAAAAGCCTTAATACTCACATTAAATGGTTTTATAATCTTAAATCTGATTT
>NW_018399303.1:1017-1157 GCF_002168275.2 Theobroma umbraticum | reverse complement strand
ATAGTCACCCATACCTTCAAAAGCCTTATTACTCTCTTTAAATAGTTTTATAATGCCATAATTGATTTTAATTTGAATTTTTTTATATTTTTTTAAAACAGACTATAATCGAATATCTACCTAGAGAAACGTAAAGAAAA
>NW_018399303.1:798-917 GCF_002168275.2 Theobroma umbraticum | reverse complement strand
AGACTATAATTGAATGTCTACCTCGAGAAACATAAAGAAAAAGGTATTCATTGGTAAGAAAAGTTCATTTATAGTCACCCATTACTTCGAAAGCCTTATTACTCACTTTAAATGGTTTT
>NW_018399303.1:295-415 GCF_002168275.2 Theobroma umbraticum | reverse complement strand
TTTTACATTTTTGCTCAAAACAGATTTTAATTGAATATCTACCTGAAGAAATGTGAACAAAAAGGTATTCATTCGCAAAAAAAGTCTATTTATAGTCACTCATTTCTTCAAAAGCCTTAT
>NW_018399303.1:112-285 GCF_002168275.2 Theobroma umbraticum | reverse complement strand
AAATATTTTTATAATCTCCAAATTGATTTAAATTTGAATTCTCTCTATATTTTTGATTAAAACAGCCTAGAATTGAATATCTACATTGAGAATTGTGAAGAAAAAAGCATTCATTGGTAAGAAAAGTCCATTTATAATCACCCATAACTTTGAAAGCCTTATTACTTGCTTTA
>NW_018399303.1:0-102 GCF_002168275.2 Theobroma umbraticum | reverse complement strand
TAATCTCAAAATTGATTTTAAGTTTAAATTTTTTTTACATTTTTGGTCAAAACATATTATAATTGAATGTCTACCTCAAGAAATGTGAAGAAAAAGGTATTC
>NW_018399302.1:2109-2271 GCF_002168275.2 Theobroma umbraticum | reverse complement strand
TCACCCATTCCTTTAAAAGCCTTATTACTCGCTTTAAATTATTTTTTAATCTCAAAATTTATTTTAAGTTGAATTTTTTTACATTTATGGTTAAAAACACTATAATCGAATGTTTGCCTCCAGAAATGTGTAAAAAAAACCATTCATTGAGGAAAAAAGTCC
>NW_018399302.1:1909-2099 GCF_002168275.2 Theobroma umbraticum | reverse complement strand
ACCCATTCCTTCAAAAGCCTTATTACTAGCTTTAAATTGTTTTATAATCTGATAATTGATTTTAATTTGAATTTGTGTTAATTTTTTGTTAAAACAGACTATAATTGAATTCTTGCCTTGAGAAATGTGAAAAAAAAACTATTCATTGAGAAGAAAAGTCCATTTATTGTCACCCATTCCTTCAAAAATT
>NW_018399302.1:1736-1899 GCF_002168275.2 Theobroma umbraticum | reverse complement strand
CTTTAAATTATTTTATAATCTCATAAGTGATTTTAAGTTGAATTTTTTTACATGTTTGGTTAAAATAGACAACAATTGAATGTTTACCTTGAGAAACATAAAAAAAAAAGTATTCATTTGTAAGAAAAGTCCATTTATAGTCACCCAGTCCTTCGAAAACTTT
>NW_018399302.1:1328-1595 GCF_002168275.2 Theobroma umbraticum | reverse complement strand
CGTGCAAAAAAAGCTATTCATTGAGAAGAAAAGTCCATTTATAGCCACCTATTCTTTCGAAAGCCTTATTACTCGTTTTAAATTGTTTTATAATCTAATAATTGATTTGAAGTTGAATTTTCTACATTTTTGGTTAAAACAGACAATAATTAAATGTTTACCTCAAGAAACATAAAAAAAGGCATTCATTGGTAAGAAAAATCCATTTATAGTCACCCATTCTTCAAAATCCTTATTACTCGCTTTAAATTGTTTTATAATCTCATA
>NW_018399302.1:1161-1318 GCF_002168275.2 Theobroma umbraticum | reverse complement strand
AGTTGAATTTTTTTATATTTTTGGCTAAAACAAACTATAATTGAATTTGAACTTGGAGAAACGTGAAGAAAAATGCATTTGTTAGCAAGAAAAGTCTATTTATATTCTTCAAAATCCTTATTACTCGCTTTAAATTATTTTATAATCTTATAATTGA
>NW_018399302.1:1062-1151 GCF_002168275.2 Theobroma umbraticum | reverse complement strand
AATTTTTTTATATTTTTGGCTAAAACAAACTATAATTGAATTTCAATTTGGAGAAACGTGAAGAAAAATGCATTCGTTGATAAGAAAAG
>NW_018399302.1:897-1052 GCF_002168275.2 Theobroma umbraticum | reverse complement strand
GTCACCCATTCCTTCAAAAGCATTATTACTCGGTTTAAATTACTTTATAATCTTATAATTGATTTTAAGTTGAATAATTTACATTTTTAGTTATAACAGAATATAATTGAATGTTTACCTCAAGAAACATGAAGAAAAAGGCATTCATTGGCAAG
>NW_018399302.1:529-674 GCF_002168275.2 Theobroma umbraticum | reverse complement strand
TTACTCACTTTAAATTGTTTTATAATCTCATAATTAATTTTAAGTTGAATTTTTGCATATTTTTTATTAAAACAGACTATAATTGAATGCCTGCCTTGAGAAACGTGTAAAAAAAGCTACTCATTGAGAAAAAAAGTCTATTTAC
>NW_018399302.1:331-517 GCF_002168275.2 Theobroma umbraticum | reverse complement strand
CTTCAAAAGCCTTATTACTCGCTTCAAATTATTTTATAATCTAATAATTGATTTGAAGTTAAATTTTTTTACACTTTTTGCTAAAACAGACAATAATTGAATTTCTACTTTGAGAAATGTGAAGAAAAACACATTCGTTGGCAAGAAAAGTTCATTTATAGTCACTCATTCCTTCAAAAGCCTTAT
>NW_018399302.1:179-306 GCF_002168275.2 Theobroma umbraticum | reverse complement strand
CTCATAATCGATTTTAAGTTGAATTTTTTTACATTTTTAGTTAAAACAGACAATGATTGAATGTTTACCTTAGGAAACATGAAGAAAAAGGCATTCATTGGCATGAAAAGTCCATTTATAGTCACCC
>NW_018399302.1:0-160 GCF_002168275.2 Theobroma umbraticum | reverse complement strand
TACTCGCTTTAAATTATTTTATAATCCCAAAATTGATTTTAAGTTAATTTTTTTGAATTTTTGGTTAAAAGAGACTATAATTGAATGCTTACCTTAAGAAACGTGTAAAAAAAGCTATTGATTGAGAAAAAAAGTCCATTTATAGTCACCCATTCATTCA
>NW_018399301.1:6359-6473 GCF_002168275.2 Theobroma umbraticum | reverse complement strand
TAAGGCTTTTGAAGAAATGAGAGAATATAAATAGACTTTTCTTCCAAATAAATGAGTTTTCTTTAGGTTTCTCTAGGCAGGCATTCAATTATAGTCTGTTTTAATGAGAAATAT
>NW_018399301.1:5969-6349 GCF_002168275.2 Theobroma umbraticum | reverse complement strand
ACTTAAAATCAATTATGAGATTATAAAACCATTTAAGGCGTTTAATAAGGCTTTTGAAGGAATGGGTGACTATGAATAGACTTTTCTTGCAAATGAATGCCTTTCTCTTCATGTTTTATGAGGTAGACATTCAATTATAATCTGTTTTAATCAAAAATGCAAAAAAAAATTGAACTTGAAATCAATTACGAGATTATAAAACCATTTAAAGCGAGTAATAAAGCTTTTGAAAGAACAGGAGCATATAAATAGACTTTTCTTGCTAGTGTATGCTTTTTTCTTCACATTTCATTAGGTAGACATTCAATTATATTCTGGTTTCATCAAAAATATAAAAAAAATTTAACTTAAAATCAATTTTGAGATTATAAAACTATTTA
>NW_018399301.1:5472-5583 GCF_002168275.2 Theobroma umbraticum | reverse complement strand
AATGGACTTTTCTTCCAAATAAATGACTTTTTCCACATGTCTCCCGAGGCAGGCATTCAATTATAGTCTGTTTTAATGAAAAACGTAAAAAATTCTACTTAAAATCAATTA
>NW_018399301.1:5120-5462 GCF_002168275.2 Theobroma umbraticum | reverse complement strand
AAAGCATTTAAAGCGAGTAATAGGGCTTTTAAAGGAATGAAAGACTATAAATGGAGTTTTCTTCCAAATAAATGGGTTTTTCTACACGTTTTTCAAGATAGGCATTCAATTATAGTTTGTTTTAATATGAAATGTAAAACAATTCAACTTTAAATCAATTATGAGATTATATAACCATTTAAAATGAATAATAAGGCTTTTGAAAGAATTGATGACTATAAATGGACTTTTCTGACCAATGAATACTTTTTTCTTCATGTTTCTTGATGTAGACATTCAACTATAATCTATTTTAACCAAAAAAGTAAAAATAATTGAACTTAAAATCAATTATGAGATTAT
>NW_018399301.1:4468-5110 GCF_002168275.2 Theobroma umbraticum | reverse complement strand
AAGCGAGTAATAAGGCTTTTGAAGGAATTGGAGACTATAAATGAACTTTTCTTATCAATGAATGCTTTTTTCTTCAGGTTTCTCGAGGTAGACATTCAATTATAGTTTGTCTTAACCAAAATGTCAAAAAAATTGAACATAAAATCAATTTTGAGATAAATAACTATTTAAAATGGGTAATAAGGCTTTTGAAGGAATGAGTGACCATAAATGAACTTTTCTTGCCAATAAATGACTTTTTCTTCACGTTTTAACCAATTATGTAAAAACAAAACTGAACATAAAATCAATTATGAGATTATAAAACTATTTAAAGCGAGTAATTAAGCTTTTGAAGGAATGGGAGACTATAAATGAATTTTTCTTACCAATGAATGCCTTTTTTTTATGTTTCTTGATGTAGACATTCAATTATAACCTGTTTTAATCAATAAAGTAAAAAAATTTAAACTTAAAATCAATTTTGAGATTATAAAACTATTTAAAGCGACTAATAAGGCTTTTGAAGGAATGAAAGATTATAAATGGACTTTTCTTCCAAATAATTGGGTTTTTTACACATTTTTTGAGACAGGTATTGAATTGTAATCTATTTTAATAGAAAATATAAAAAATTCAACTTAAAATCAATTATTAGATTAT
>NW_018399301.1:4296-4458 GCF_002168275.2 Theobroma umbraticum | reverse complement strand
AAAGCGAGTAATAAGGCTTTCAAAGGAATGGGAGAATATAATTGGACTTTTCTTTCAAATAAATGGGTTTTTCTATAGGTTTCTCAAGGCAGGAATTCAATTATAGTCTACTTTATTGAGAAATGTAAAAAATTCAACTTCAATCAATTATGAGATTATAAA
>NW_018399301.1:3923-4030 GCF_002168275.2 Theobroma umbraticum | reverse complement strand
AAAGCTCATTTATAGTCACATATACCTTTGAAGGCCTTATTACTTACTTCAAATGGTTTTATAATCGCATAATTAATTGTAAGTTAAATTTTTTTTACCTTTTTAGG
>NW_018399301.1:3678-3913 GCF_002168275.2 Theobroma umbraticum | reverse complement strand
TTATGACTGAATGTTTGCCTTGGGAAAGTGAAGCAAAAGCCTTCTATTGGCAAGAAAAGTTCATTTATAGTCACTGAAGCGTTCGAAACCCTCATTACTCACTTTAAATGCTTTTACAATCTCATAATTGATTTAAGTTGAATTTTTTTTCCTTTTTTGTTAAAACAGATCATATTTGAATATCTATCTTCGAAAATGTGAAAAAAAAGATATTCATTGGCAAGAAAAGTTCATT
>NW_018399301.1:3560-3668 GCF_002168275.2 Theobroma umbraticum | reverse complement strand
CATACCTTCAAAAGCCTTATTACTTACTTTATATGGTTTTATAATCTCAAAATTAATTTTACATTGAATATTTTTATATTTTTTATTAAAATAGATTATAATTGAATG
>NW_018399301.1:3268-3550 GCF_002168275.2 Theobroma umbraticum | reverse complement strand
GAAATATGATGCAAAAGCCACTCACTAATAAGAAAAGTATATTTATAGTCCCACATGCCTTCAAAAGCCTTGTTACTTGCTTTATATGGTTTTATAATCTCATAATTGATTTTACGTTAAATTTTTTTATATTTTGTTTAAAATATATCATAATTGAATGTCTACTTTAGGAAGCATGAAGCTAAAGCCATCCACTGATAAGAAAAGTCTATTTACAGTCACTCAAGCCTTCGAAAGCATTATTACTTGCTTTAAATGGTTTTATAATCTCACAGTTTATTT
>NW_018399301.1:3094-3258 GCF_002168275.2 Theobroma umbraticum | reverse complement strand
TGTTTTACATTTTTGGTTGAAACAAATTATATTTGAATGTTAGCCTTGGGAAATGTGAAGAAAAACCTATTCATTAGCAAGAAAAGTCCATTTATAGTCACTCATTCTTTTCAAAGCCTTTTTACTTGCTTTAAATGGTTTATAATCTCATAATTGATTTTAAG
>NW_018399301.1:2793-3084 GCF_002168275.2 Theobroma umbraticum | reverse complement strand
TTACATTTTTGGTTAAAATATATTATAATTGAATGTTTGCTTGGGAAACATAGAGCAAAAGCCATCCATTGACAGGAAAAGTCCATTTATAGTCACTCAAGGCTTTGAAAGCTGTATTACTCGATTTGAATGGTTCTAGAATCTCATAATTGATTTTACGTTGAATTTTTTTACATATTTGATGAAAAAAGATAATATTTGAGTGTCTTCCATGAGAAACATGAATAAAAAGTGATTCATTGCAAGAAAAGACCATTTACAGTCACTTAAGCCTTCGAAAGCCTTATTACT
>NW_018399301.1:2514-2778 GCF_002168275.2 Theobroma umbraticum | reverse complement strand
TATAATCTCATAATTAATTTTAAGTTTAATTGTTTTATATTTTTAGTTAAAACAAATTATAATTGAATATCTATCTCTTGAGAAATGTGAAGAAAAAGTCATCCATTAGAAAGAAAAATTCATGTATAGTCACTCATACTTTCGAGAGCATTATTACTTGTTTAAATGGTTTTATAATCTCATAATGATTTTAAGTTAAATGTTTTTATATTTTTTATTAAAATATATTATAACTGAATGTCTACCTTAGGAAACGTGAAGCAA
>NW_018399301.1:0-2504 GCF_002168275.2 Theobroma umbraticum | reverse complement strand
TTGGCATGAAAAGTCCATTTATAGTCACTGAAGCCTTCAAAAATTTTATTACTTGCTTTAAATGCTTTTATAATCTAATAACTTATTTTAAGTTGAATTTTTTTATAGTTTTGTTAAAATAGATTATATTTGAATGCCTGCCTTCGGAGATGTGAAGAAAAAGCTATTTATTGGCAAGAAAAGTCCATTTATAATCACTCATGCCTTCAAAAGCTTTATTACTTGCTTTAAATGGTTTATAATCTCCTAATTAATTTTAAGTTTAATTTTTTTATACTATTGGTAAATATAGATTATAATTGAATCTCTGCCATAGGAAACATGGAGTAAAAGCCATCTATTTGAGAGAGAAGTGCATTTATAGTCACTCATGCATTCGAAAGCCTTACTACTCGCTTTAAATAGTTTTTGTAATCTCATAATTGATTTTAAGTTCAATTTTTTAAAGTTTTTTATTAGAACAGATTATAATTGAATGTCTACCTCAGAAAACTTGAAAAAATACCATTCATTGGCATGAAAAGTCCATTTATAGTCGCCCCTGCCTTTGAAAGCCTTATTAGTCGCTTTAAATGGTTTTATAGCCTTATAATTTATTTTAAGTTAAATTTTTTTATATTGTTTGTTAAAATAGATTATAATTAGATGTCTGCCTTAGGGAAACTGAAGCGCAAGCCATCCATTAGCAAGAAACTCTACTTATAGTCACCCATGCCTTCGAAAATCTCATTACTCGCTTTTAATGGTTTTATAATCTCATAATTGATTTTAAGTTGAATTTTTTTACATTTTTTGTTAAAATATATTATAATTGAATGTCTACCTCAGGAAACCTAAAACAAAATACATCCATTGGAGAGAAAAGTTCATTTATAGTTACTCATACATTCAAAAGTATTATTGCTCGCTTTAAATAGTTTTGTAATCTCATAATTGATTAAGTGGAGTTTTTTTATATTTTTACTTAAAACATATTATAATTGAATGTCTACCTCAAGAAATATGAAGAAAAAACTATTTATTGGCAAGACAAGTCCATTTACAGTCACCCATGGCTTCCAAACCCTTATTACTCTCTTTAAATGGTTTTATAATCTTATTAATGAATTTAAGTTGAATTGTTTTAAGTTTTTGGTTAAAATAGATTATGTTTAAGTGTCTGCTTGAAGAAACATGAAGAAAAAGCCATTCATTAGTAAAGAAAAGTCTATTTATCATCGCCCATGACTTCGAAAGCTTTATTACTCGTTTTAAATGGTTTATAATCTCCTAATTGATTTTAAGTTTAATTTTTTTACACTGTTGGTTAAAATAGATTATAATTGAATGTCTGCCATAGGAAACATAAAACAAAAGCTATCTATTCGAGACAAAAGTGCATTTATAGTCACTCATGCATGCAAAAGCTTTATTACTCGCTTTAAATGGTTTTGTAATCTTATAATTGATTTTAAGTCGATTTTTTTAACTATTTCATTAGAAAAGGTTATAATTGAATGTCTACCTTAGAAAACATGAAAAAATACCATTCATTGGCGTGAAAAGTCCATTGATAGCCATCCTTGCCTTCGAAAGCCTTATTACTCGCTTTAAATGGTTTTATAATCTTATAACTGATTTTAAGTTGAATTTTTTTGTATTGTTTGTTAAAATAGATTATAATGGATGTCAGCCTTAGGAAAAGTGAAACAAAAGCCATCCATTGACAAGAAAAATCTATTTACAGTCCAGCCCATGCCTTCCCGAGAAGCCTCATTACTTCGCACTTTTTCAATAGTTTTAAGTAATCTCATAATTGATTTTAAGTTGAATTTTTTTACCTTTTTTGTTAAAATATATTATACTTGAATGTCCACCTCAGAAAACCTGAAATAAAAGATATCCATTGGAGAGAAAAGTTCATTTATAGTCACTCATACATTCGAAAGCATTATTACTCGCTTTAAATAGTCTTGTAATCTCATAATTGATTTTAAGTGAAATTTTTTTACATTTTTGCTTCAAACATATTATAATTGAATGTCCACCTAAGGAAACGTGAAGAAAAAGTGATTTATTGATCAGAAAAGTCTATTTACAGTCACCCATGCCTTCTAATGCCCTATTACTCGCTTTAAATAGTTTTATAATCATATTAATGAATTTAGGTTGAGTTTTGTTATGTTTTTTGTTAAAACAGATTATATTTGAGTGTATGCCTCAAGAAATATGAAGAAAAAGCCATTTAATGGCAACAAAAGTCTATTTATCATTGCCCATGCCTTTGAAAGCCTTATTACTCGTTTTAAATGGTTTTATAATCTCATAATTGATTTAAAGTTTGATTATATTTGATTAGTTTTACACACTTTTATTCAAAATAGATTATATTCAATTTTTACCTCAAGAAACATGAAGAAAAAAGCCATTCATTAGCAAGAAAAGTTTGTTTATAGTCACCCGTGTATTCCAAAGCCTTATTACTTACTTTAAATACTTTTATAATCTCATTATTGATTTTAAGT
>NW_018399300.1:24423-24530 GCF_002168275.2 Theobroma umbraticum | reverse complement strand
ATAAATGGATTTTTCTTACCAATGAAAGCTTTCTTCTTCATGTTTCTCAAGGTAAACATTAAATTATAGTTTGTTTTAACCCAAAAAAAATTGAACTTAAAATCAAT
>NW_018399300.1:24199-24413 GCF_002168275.2 Theobroma umbraticum | reverse complement strand
TAAAATCATTTAAATAGAGTAATAAGGCTTTTGAAGGAATAGGAGACTCTAAATGGACTTTTCTTACCAATGAATACTTTTTTTTTTTTACATTTTTCAAGGTAGACATTCAATTATAGTCTGTTTTAGCCAAATATGTAAAAGAATTCAACTTAAAACAAATTATGAGATTATAAAACCTTTTAAAACGAGTAACAAGGCTTTTGAAGAAATG
>NW_018399300.1:23588-23940 GCF_002168275.2 Theobroma umbraticum | reverse complement strand
GAGCAATAAGGCTTTTGAAAGAATGGGTATCTATAAACAGACTTTTCTTGCTAAGGAATGCATTTTTCTTCACCTTTTTCAAGGGAGACATTCATTTATAGTCTATTTTGACCAAAAATGTAAAAGAATTATCCTTAAAATCAATTATGAGATTATAAAACCATTTAAAGCAAGCAATAAAGCTTTTGAAGAAATGAGTGTCTATAAATGGACTTTTCTTGCAAATGAATGCTTTTTTCTTCATGTTTCTCAAGGGAGACATTCATTTATAGTCTTTTTTAATCAAAAATTTAAAAATATTCAACTTAAAATCAATTATAAAATTATAAAACCATTTAAAGCGAGTAATAAG
>NW_018399300.1:22952-23531 GCF_002168275.2 Theobroma umbraticum | reverse complement strand
AGGTAGATAGTCACTTATTGTTTATTTTAACTAAAAATGTAAAAAAATTCAAGTTAAAATAAATTATAAAATTATAAAACCATTTAAAGCGAGTAATAAGCCTTTTGATGGAATCGGTGCCTGTAAATGGACTTTTCTTACCAATGAATGCATTTTTCTTAACGTTTCTCGAGATAGACAGTCAATCATTGTATGTTTTAACCAAAAAAGTAAAAAAATTCAACTGAAAATCAATTATGGGATTATAAAACCATTAAAAGCGAGTAATAAGGCTTTTGAAAGAATGGGTGACTATAAACGAACTTTTCTTCTTAATAAATGGCTTTTTCTATACGTTTCCTAAAGCAAGCTTTCAGTTATAGTCTATTTTAATAAAAAACATAAAAAAATTTAACTTAAAATTAATTATGAAATTATAAAATTATTTAGAGTGAGTAATAAGCCTTTTAAAGGAATGAGTGACTATGAATGGACTTTTCTTTCCAATGAATGCTTTATTCTTCACGTTTCTCGAGGTAAACATACAATTATAGTCTATTTTAACTAAAAAAGTAAAAAAATTTAAACTTAAAATCAATT
>NW_018399300.1:22852-22942 GCF_002168275.2 Theobroma umbraticum | reverse complement strand
AAAACCATTTAAAGCGAGAAATAAGGCTTTTAAAAGAATAAGTGACAATAAATAGACTTTTCTTATCAATGAAATTTTTTTCTTCACGTT
>NW_018399300.1:18030-22752 GCF_002168275.2 Theobroma umbraticum | reverse complement strand
AGAAATATGAAGAAAAAGCATTCATTAGCAAGAAAAGTCTATTTATAGTCTCTTATTCCTTCAAAAGCCTAAATACTCGCTTTAAATAATTTTCTAATCTCATAATTGATTTTAAGTTGAAGTTTTTCACATTTTCTGTTAAAATAGTCTAGAAATGAATGTCTACCACTAGAAACATGAAGAAAAAAGAATTCATTGGCAAGAAAAGTCTATTTATAGTCACCCACTCCTTCAAAAGCCTTATTAGTCGCCTTAAATGGTTTTATAAGCTGATAATTGATTTTGAGTTGAATTTTTTATATTTTTAGTTAAAACAGACTATAATTGAATGTCTACCTCAAGGAACATGAAGAAAAAGGCATTCATTGATAAAAAAAAGTCCATTTATAGTCACCCATTTTTTCAAAAGCCTTATTACTTGCTTTAAATGGTTTTATAATCCCATAATTGATTTTATTTTAAAATTTTTTACATTTTTTGGTTAAAACAGATAATAATTCACTGTCTACCTCAAGAAACGTGAATTAAAATGCATTCATTGGTAAGAAAAGTTCATTTATAGTCACCCATTTCTTAAAAAAAACTTATTACTTACTTTAAATGGTTTTAAAAAATCATAATTGATTTTAAGTTGAATTTTTTACATTTTTTGTTAAGACATACTATAATTGAATGTT
Source organism: Theobroma umbraticum (assembly GCF_002168275.2). Taxonomy (NCBI): domain Eukaryota; kingdom Viridiplantae; phylum Streptophyta; class Magnoliopsida; order Malvales; family Malvaceae; genus Theobroma; species Theobroma umbraticum. The sequence continues at coordinate 22,075 of NW_018399300.1, read as the reverse complement.
TACCTCGAGAAACGTGAAGAAAAAAAGCTTTTATAGGTAAGAAAAGTCAATTTATAATCTCCTATTTCTTCAAAACCTTATTACTCGCTTTAAATGGTTTTAGATTCACTTTTCTTTTAAATTATTGGTTAAAAAATATTATAATTAAATGTCTACTTCAGGAAACTTGTAGAAAAGCTATTTATTGAGAAGAAAAAGTCCATTTATAGTTACCCATTCCTTCAAAAGTCTTTTTAGTAGCTTTAAATGGTTTTATAATCCCATAATTGATTTTAAGTTAAATTTTTTTACATTTTTAGATAAAGCAGACAATAATTAACTGTCTACCTCAAGAAACGGGAAGAAAAGACATTCCTTGGTAAACAAAGTCCATTTATAGTCACTCATTCCTTCAAAAGGCTTATTACTTACTTTAAATAGTTTTATAATTTCATAATTGATTTTAGGTTGAATTTGTTTACATTTTTCATTCAAATAGACTATAATTGAATGCCTACTTTAGGAAACATATAGAAAAAGCTATTTATTGAGAAGAAAAGTCCATTTATAGTCACCCATTCTTTCAAAAGCCTTATTACTCGCTTTAAATGGTTTTATAATCCCATAATTGATTTTAAGTTGAATTCTTTTACATTTTGTTTGTTAAAATAGACTATTATTAAATGTCCACCGCGAGAAATGTAAAGACAAAAGTATTCATTGGCTAGAAAAGTTCATTTATAGTCTCTCATTCCTTCAAAAGCCTTATTACACGATTTAAATAGTTTTATAACCTCAAAATTGATTTTTAGTTCAATTTTTTTTCTTTTTTAGTTAAAACAGACTATAATTGATTATCTACCTCAAGAAACGTGAGAAAAAAACCATTCATTGGTAAGAAAACTCTATTTAAAGTCACCCATTCCTTTAAAAGCCTTATTACTCCTTTTTAATAGTTTTATAATCTCATAGTTGATTTTAGGTTGATTTTTTATATATTTTTAGTTAAAACAGACAATAATTAAATGTCTACCTCATGAAATGTCCTTTAAAAGCCTTATTGCTTGCTTTAAATGATTTTATAATTTTATAATTAATTTTAAGTTGAATGTTTTTACATTTTTCATTAAAATAGACTATAATTGAATGCTTACCTCAAGAAATGCGTAGTAAAAGCCATTCATTGAGAAGAAAAGTCCATTTATAGTCACCCATTTCTTCAAAAGCCTTATTACTCACTTTAAATGCTTTCATAATCTCATAAATGCTTTTCAGTTGAATTTTTTTACATTTTTATCTAAAACAGACTATAATTGAATGTCTACCTCTAGAAACATGAAGAAAAAAGCATTCATTGACAAGAAAAGTCCATTTATAGTCTCCCATTCCTTTAAAAGCCTTATTACTAGATTTGAATTGTTTTATAATCTCAAAATTGATTTTAAGTTCAATTTTTTTTTTTGGTTAAAACAGACTATAATTGAATGTTTAACTTAAAAAACAAAAGAAACAAACATTCATTGGCTAGAAAAATCTATTTATAGTCACTCATTCTTTCAAAAGCCTTATTACTCACTTTAAATGGTTTTATAATCTCATAATTGATTTTAAGTTAAATATTTTTGTATTTTTAGTTAGAACAGATAATAATTAAATGTTCACCTCATGAAATGTAAAGAAAAACGCATTCATTGGCAAGAAAAGTCTATTTATAGTCACCCATTCCTTCAAAAGCCTTATTACTCGCTTTAAATGGTTTTATAACTTCATAATTGATTTTAAGTTAACTTTTTTTACATTTTTTTATTAAAATAGAATATAATTGAATGTTTACATCAGGAAATGTGTAGTAAAAGCCATTCATTAAGAAGAAAAGTCCATTTATAGTCAACCATTTCTTCAAAACCTTATTACTCGCTTTAAGTGGTTTGATAATCTTATAATTGCTTTTAAGTTGAAGTTTTTTACAATTTTCGCTAACAAAGACTATAATTGAATGTCTACCTGGAGAAACATGAAGAAAAAAAGCATTCATTGGGAAGAAAAGAGCATTCATTGGCAAGAAATGTCCATTAATAGTCTCCCATTCCTTCAAAAGCCATATCACTCACTTTAAATAGTTTTAAATTCTGAAAATTGATTTTAAGTTTAAGTTTTTTATAGTTTTGATTAAAAAAGATTATAATTAAATGTTTACCTTGAGAAACATGAAAAGAAAGATATTCATTGACAAGCAAAGTCCATTTACAGTCACTTATTCCTTCAAAAGCCTTACTACTCGCTTTAAATGGTTTTATAATCTCATAATTGATTTTAAGTTGATTTTTTTTATATTTTTAGTTAAAATAGACTATAATTGAATGCCTACATCAGGAAATATATACAAAAAGCCATTCATTGAGAAGAAAAGTCTATTTATGGTCACCCATTCTTTCAAAAGCCTTATTACTCGTTTTAAATAGTTTTAGAAGCTCATAATTGATTTTAAGTTGAATTTTTTTATATTTTTTACTAAAACAGACTATAATTGAATTTTCATTTCGAGAAACGTGAAGAAAAATACACTCATTGGCTAGAAAAGTCCATTTATAGTCTCCCATTCTTTCAAAAGCCTTATTACTCGCTTTAAATGGTTTTATAAGCTCATAATTGATTTTAAGTTGATTTTTTTTACATTTTTGTTTAAAACAGACTATAATTGATTGTTTACCCTGAGAAACGTGAAGAAAAAAGTATTCATTTTCTAGAAAAGTCTATTTATAGTCTCTCATTCCTTCAAAAGCCTTATTACTCGATTTAAATGGTTTTATAATCTCAAAATTGATTTTAAGCTCAATTATTTTTACATTATTGGTTTAAATAGATTCTAATTAAATGTCTACCTTGGAAAATGTAAAGAAAAAAGCATTCATTGACTAAAAAAATCTATTTATAGTCTCCCATTTCTTAGAAAGCCTTATTACTCACTTTAAATGATTTTATAATCTCATAATTTTTTTTAAGCTGAATTGTTTTGCATTTTTGCTTGAAATAGACTATAATTGAATGTCTACATTAAGAAAAGTTAAGAAAAAAGCATTCATTGATAAGAAAAATCCAGTTATAGTCACCCATTCCTTAAAAAGTTATTACTCACTTTAAATAGTTTTATAATCTCATAATTGGTTTCAAGTTGAATTCTTTTATATATTTGGTTAAAACAGACTATAATTGAATGTCTACCTTGAAAAATATAAAGAAAAAAGTATTCATTTCTAAGAAAACTCCATTTATAGTCTCTCATTCCTTCTAAAGCCTTATTATTCGATTTAAATAGTTTTATAATCTCAAAATTGGTCTTAAGTTCAATTTTCTCTACTTTTTCTAATTTAAACAAACTATAATTGAATGTCTACCTCAAGAAACGAGAAGAAGAAAGCATTCATTGGTAAGAAAAATCCATTTATAGTCACCCATTCTTTCAAAAGCCTTGTTATTAGCTTTAAATAGTTTTATAATCTCATAATTGATTTTAAGCTGAATTGTTTTACATTTGTAGTTAAAACAGTAAATAATTAAATGTCTCTTTCGAGAAACGTGAAGAAAAAGGCATTCATTGGCAAAAAAATTTTATTTATAGTCACCTATTCCTTCGAAACACTTATTACTCGTTTTAAATAATTTATAAGCTCATAATTGATTTTAAGTTGAATTTTTTAAATTTTTAGTTAAAACAGATTATAATTGAATATCTACCTAGAGAAACGTGAAGAAAAAGACATTCATTGGTAAAAAAAATTTTATTTATAGCCACCTATTCCTTCAAAACACTTATTACTCGCTTTAAATGATTTTATAATCTCATAATTGATTTTAAGTTGAATTTTTTAAATTTTTAGTTAAAACAGACTATAATTGAATGTCTACTCGACAAAACGTAAAAAAAAACATTCATAGGCAAGAAAAGTCCATTTATAATCTCCTATTTCTTCAAAAGCCTTATTACTTGCTTTAAATGGTTTTATAACCTCAAAATTGATTTTAGATTCAATTTTTTTACTTTTTTAGTTAAAACAGACTATAATTG
>NW_018399300.1:17926-18020 GCF_002168275.2 Theobroma umbraticum | reverse complement strand
TCGAGAAACGTGAAGAACAAAGCATTCATTGGCAAGAAAAATCTATTCATAGTCACTCATTCCTTTAAAAGGCTTATTACTCTCTTTAAATGGT
>NW_018399300.1:17471-17916 GCF_002168275.2 Theobroma umbraticum | reverse complement strand
CATAATTAATTTTAAGTTGAATTTTTTTATGTTTTTTGTTAAAATAGACTATAATTGAAAGTCTGCTTCAAGAAACGTATAGAAAAAGCCATTTATTAAGAAGAAATGTTCATTTATAGTCACCCATTCTTTTAAAAGCCTTATTACTCACTGTAAATAGTTTTATAATTCCATAATTGATTTTTATTTGAATTTTTTTACATTTTTGGTTAAAACGGACAATAACTGACTGTCTACCTTGAGAAATGTAAAGAAATTTACATTCATTGGCAAGAAAAGTCCATTTACAGTTACCCATTCCATCGAAAGGCTTATTAGTCGCTTTAAATGGTTTTATAATTTCATAATTTATTTTAATTTGAATTTTTTTACATTTTTGGTTAAAACAAACTACAAGTGACTATCTACCTTGGGAAACGTGAAAAAAAAAATGCATTCATTGGTA
>NW_018399300.1:17166-17354 GCF_002168275.2 Theobroma umbraticum | reverse complement strand
TAATCTCATAATTGATTTTAAGTTGAATATTTTTAAATTTTTGATTAAAACAGACTATAAATGAATGTCTCGCTTAAGAAACGTGAAGAAAAAAAGCATTCATTAGCAAGAAAAGTCCGTTTACAGACACTCATTCCTTTGAAAGCCTTATTGTTTGCTTTAAATGGTTTTATAATCTCATAATTGAT
>NW_018399300.1:15572-17156 GCF_002168275.2 Theobroma umbraticum | reverse complement strand
ATTCTTTTATATATTTTTTTAAAATAGACTATAAATGAATGTCTCCCTTGAGAAAGGTGAAGAAAAAAGCATTCATTAGCAAGAAAAGTCTGTTTATAGATACCCATTCTTTCAAAAACCTTATTGCTCGCTTTAAATGGTTTTATAATTTCACAATTGATTTTCAGTTGAATTATTTTACATTTTTTGTTAAAATAAACTATAATTGAATGTCTACCTCAAGAAACGTGAAAAAAAAAGTACTCATAGGCAAGAAATATCCATTTATAATCTCCTATTTCCTCAAAAGCTTATTACTCTCTTTAAATGATTTTATAACTTCAAAATTAATTTTAGAGTCAATTTTTTTTACATTAATGGTTAAAAAAGATTATAAGTGAATGTCTACCTCGAGAAACATGGAGAGAAAGGCATTCATTGGCAACAAAAGTCCATTTATAGATACTCATTCATTCAAAAGCTTTATTACTCACTTTAAATAGTTTTATAATCTCATATTTGATTTTAAGTTAAATTCTTTTATATATTTGGTTAAAACAGACTATAAATGAATGTCTCGCTCGAGAAACATGGAAAAAAATCATTCATCAGCAAGAAAAGTCCATTTATAGTCACCCATTCCTTAAAAAGCTTTATTACTCACCTTAAATAGTTTTATAATCTCATAATTGGTTTTAAGTTGAATTCTTTTACATATTTGGTTAAAAATAGGCTATAATTGTATGTCTATCTCAAAAAACGTAAAGAAAAAAGCATTCATGACTAAGAAAACTTTATTTACAGTCTCCCATTCCTTTAGAAGCCTTATTACTCGATTTAAATGATTTTATAATCTCAAAATTGATTTAAGGTTTAATTTTCTCTACTTTTTTTATTTAAAATGGACTATAATTCAATGTCTACCTCAAGAAACATGAAGAACAAAGCATTCATTGGCAAGAAAAATCTATTTATAGTCACCCATTCTTTCAAAAGCCTTGTTACTATCTTTAAATAGTTTTATAATCTCATAATTAATTTTAAACTGAATTGTTTTACATTTTTAGTTAAAATAGAGCATAAATGATTGTCTACTTAAAGAAACGTGATGAAAAAGGCATTCATTGGTAAAAAAATTTTATTTATAATCACTTATTCCTTTAAAAGCCTTATTACTCGCTTTAAATGGTTTTATAATCTCATAATTGATTTTAAGTTGAATTTTTTACAGTTTTAGTGAAAATAGACTATAATTGAATGTCTACATCAAGAAATATGAAGAAAAAACATTCATGGGCAAGAAAAGTCCATTTATAATCTCCTATTTCTTTAAAAGCCTTATTACTCACTTTAAATAGTTTTATAATCGTAAAATTTATTTTAGATTCAATTTTTTTTTACTAAAACGGATTATAATTGAATGTCTACCTCGAGAAATGTGAAGAGAAAGACAGTCATTACCAAAAAAGTCTATTTATAGACACTCATTGTCTACCTCGAGAAACGTGAAAAGAAAGGCAGTCATTGCCAAAAAAGTCTATTTATAGATACTCATTCCTTCAAAACCCTTATTACTCGCTCTAAATGGTTTTATAATCTCACAAT
>NW_018399300.1:15220-15428 GCF_002168275.2 Theobroma umbraticum | reverse complement strand
TTTGTTAAAACAGACTATAATTGAATGTCTACCTCAAGAAACATTAAGAAAAAATCATTCATTGGCAAGAAAAATCCATTTATAGTCACCCATTCTTTCAAAAGTTTTATTTCCCGCTTTAAATGGTTTTATAATCTCCTAATTGACTTTAAGTTAATTTTTTTTGCATTCTTGGTTAAAACAGACAATAATTAAATGTCTACCACAT
>NW_018399300.1:13699-15049 GCF_002168275.2 Theobroma umbraticum | reverse complement strand
CTTCAAAAGCCTTATTACTCGCTTTAAATGGTTTCTAAATCTCATAATTGCTTTTAAATTGATTTTTTTTACATTTTTGGCTAAAGCTTACAATAATTGAATGTCTACCTCGAAAAACATAAAGAAAAAAGCATTCATTGGCAAGAAAAGTCTATTTATAGTCTCTCATTCCTTCAAAAGCCTTATTACTCGATTTAAATAGTTTTATAATCTCAAATTTCATTTTAAGTTCAATTTTCTCTACTTTTTTTTAGTTAAAACAGACTATAATTGAAAGTCTTCCTCGACAAACATGAAGAAGAAAGCATTCATTGGCAAGAAAAATCTATTTATAGTCACTTATTCTTTCAAAAGCCTTATTACTCACTTTAAATAGTTTTATAATCTCACAATTGATTTTAAGCTGAATTGTTTTACATTTTTGGCTAAAACAGAGTATAATTGAATATCTACTTCAAGTAACATAAAGAAAAAGGCATTCATTGGCAAAAAAAGTCCATTTATAGTCACCTATTCCTTCAAAAGCCTTATTACTCACTTTAATTAGTTTTATAATCTCATAATTGATTTTAAATTGAATTTTTTACATTTTTAGTTAAAACAGACTATTATTGAATGTCTACCTCAAGAAACATGAAGAAAAAAGCATTCACAGGCAAGAAAAGTCGATTTATAATCTCCTATTTCTTAAAAAGCCTTAATACTCGCTTTAAATGGTTTTATAATCTCAAAATTCATTTTAGATTCATTTTTTTTTACATTATTGACTAAAACAGATTATAATTTAATGTTTACCTCAAGAAACATGGAGAGAAAGGCATTCATTGGTAAGAAAAGTCTATTTATAGACACTCATTCCTTCAAAAGCCTTATTACTTACTTTAAAAGATTTTATAATCTTGCAATTGATTTTAAGTTGAATTCTTGTACGACTTTAGTTAAAACAGACTATAATTAAATGTCTACCTCGAGGAATGTAAAGAAAAAGCATTCATTGGTAAGAAAAGCCCACTTATAGTCTCTCATTCTTTCTAAAGCCTTATTACACGATTTAAATAGCTTTATAATCTCAAAATTAGTTTTAAGTTTAATTTTTTATCCTTTTTTGGTTAAAACAGACTATAGTTGAATGTCTATCCTCAGAAACGTAAAGAAGAAAGCATTCATTGGCAAGACAAATTCATTTATAGTCACACATTCCTTCAAAAGCCTTATTACTCATTTTAAATGGTTTTATAATCTCATAATTGATTTTAAATTAAATTTTTTTACATTTTTGGTTAAAATAGACAATTATTAAATGTCTACCATATCAAATGTAAAGAAAAAAGCATTCATTGGCAAGAAAAG
>NW_018399300.1:13440-13599 GCF_002168275.2 Theobroma umbraticum | reverse complement strand
ATTATGAGATTATAAAACCATTTAAAGTGAGTAATAAGGCTTTTAAAGGAATAAATGATTATAAATACACTTTTTTTGCCAATGAATGCCTTTTTCTTCATGTTTCTTTAAGGAGACAATCATTTATGCTCTGTTTTAACTAAAAATGTAAAACAATTC
>NW_018399300.1:13212-13430 GCF_002168275.2 Theobroma umbraticum | reverse complement strand
TAATTATGAGATTATAAAACCATTTAAAGATAGTAACAAGCCTTTTGAAAGAATGGGTGACTATAAATAGATTTTTCTTGCCAATGAATGCTTTCTTCTTCATGTTTCTTAAGATAGACATTGAATTATAGTCTATTTTAACTAAAAAAAAGTAGAGAAAATTGAACCTTAAATCAATTTTGAGATTATAAAATCATTTAAATCGAGTAATAAGGCTT
>NW_018399300.1:12852-13140 GCF_002168275.2 Theobroma umbraticum | reverse complement strand
TTTTTTAAGAAAGACATATAATTATAGTCTATTTTAACCAAATATGTAAAATAATTCAAATAAAAACTAATTATGAGATTATAAAACTATTTAAGGCGAGTAATAAAGCTTTTTAAGGAATGGGTGACTATAAATGCACTTTTTTTGCCAATGAATGCTTTTTTTTTCATGTTTCTCGAGCGACACATTCATTTATAGTCTGTTTTAACCAAATATGTAAAAGAATTTAACTTAAAATTAAATATGAGATTATAAAACTATTTAAAGTGAGTAATAAAGCTTTTGAAG
>NW_018399300.1:12631-12842 GCF_002168275.2 Theobroma umbraticum | reverse complement strand
CTATAAATAGACTTTTGTTGCTAATGAATGCCTTTCTCTCCATGTTTATCAAGGTAGACATTGAGTTATAATCTGTTTTAACTATTAATGTAAAAAAAATTGAATCTAAAATCAATTCTGAGATTATAAAATCATTTAAAACAAGTAATAAGGCTTTTGAAGAAATAAGAGATTATAAATGGACATTTCTTACCTATGAATACTTTTTTTT
>NW_018399300.1:12157-12322 GCF_002168275.2 Theobroma umbraticum | reverse complement strand
ATGAGATTATAAAACCATTTAAAGCAAGCAATAAGGCTTTTGAAAGAATGAGTGTCTATAAAAGGACTTTTCTTGCTAATGAATGCTTTTTTCTTTATGTTTCTCAATGGAGACATTCATTTATATTCTGTTTTAATCAAAAATTTAAAAATATTCAACTTAAAA
>NW_018399300.1:11875-12027 GCF_002168275.2 Theobroma umbraticum | reverse complement strand
CAAGGTAAAATAAATTATAAAATTATAAAACCATTTAAAACGAGTAATAAGCTTTTTGATGGAATGAGTGACTGTAAATGGACTTTTAATGCCAATGAATGTGTTTTTCTTCACGTTTCTTGAGGTATACAGTCAATTATTATCTGTTTTAA
>NW_018399300.1:11573-11736 GCF_002168275.2 Theobroma umbraticum | reverse complement strand
AGCGAGTAATAAAGCTTTTGAAAGAATGGGTGACTATAAATGGACTTTTCTTCTTAATAAATGGCTTTTTCTATATGTTTTCTGAAGCAGGTTTTCAATTATAGTCTATTTTAACAAAAAAACATAAAAAAATTCAACTTAAAATTAATTATGAAATTATAAA
>NW_018399300.1:11370-11563 GCF_002168275.2 Theobroma umbraticum | reverse complement strand
GTGAGTAATAAGCCTTTTAAAGGAATGGGTGACTATGAATGGACTTTTTTTACCAATGAATGTGTTGTTCTTCACATTTTTTGAGGTAAACATTCAATTATAGTCTGTTTTAATCAAAAAAGTAAAAGTTTTTAAAGTGAAAATCAATTTTGAGATTATAAAACCATTTAAAGCGAGAAATAAGGCTTTTGAA
>NW_018399300.1:9728-11129 GCF_002168275.2 Theobroma umbraticum | reverse complement strand
TAAAAAAAATTAAACTTAAAATCAATTTTGAGATTATAAAACCTTTTAAATGGAGTAATAAGACTTTTAAAGTAATGGGACACTATAAATAGACTTTTCTTGCCAATGAATGCGTTTTTCTTCACGTTTCTTATGGTAGACATTCAATTATAGTCTGTTTTAGCCAACAATGTAAAAAAATTCAACTTACAAGCAATTATGAGTTTTAAAAACTATTTAAAGCGAGTAATAAGGCTTTTGAAGAAATGAGTGACAATAAATGGATTTTTCTTCTCAATGAATAGCTTTAACTACACATTTCCTGAGGTAAGCATTCAATTATAGTCTATTTTAATGAAAAATGTAAAAATATTCAACATAAAATCAATTATGAAATTATAAAGTCATCTAATGCGAGTAATAAGGCTTTTGAAGGAATAGGTGGCTATAAATAGACTTTTCTTACCAATGAATGCTTTTTTCTTCACATTTCATTAGGTAAACATTTAATTATAGTCTGTTTTAACCAAAAATGTAAAAAAATTCAATTTAAAATCAATTATAAGATTAAAAAGCCATTTAAAGCGAATAATAAGGCTTTCGAAGGAATTGGTGACTATAAATGAATTTTTCTTGCCAATGAATGCTTACTCCTTCATGTTTCTCAAGGTAGACATTCAATTATAGTCTGTTTTAACCAAAAAAGGAAAAAAATTGAACTTAAAACCAATTTTGAGATTATAAAACTATTTAAATCGTGTAATGAGGCTTTTGAAAGAATGGGAGACTATAAGTAGACTTTTCTTATCAATGAATGCTTTTTCTTTATATTTCTCGAGGTAGACATTTCATTATAGTATGTTTTAACTAAAGATGTAAAAGAATTCAACTTAAAATCAATTATGAAATTATAAAACCATTTAAAGCAAGTAATAAGGCTTTTGAAGGAATCGGTGTCTATAAATAGACTTTTCTTACCAATAAATGCCTTTCTCTTCATGTTTCTTGAGGTAGACATTCAATTATAATCCGCTTTAATCAATAATGTAAAAAAAATTGAATCTAAAATCAATTTTGAGATAATAAAAGTATCTAAAGTGAGTAATAGGGCTTTTAAAGAAATAGGAGATTATAAATAGACTTTTCTTGCCTATGAATGTTTTTTTCTTCATGTTTCTCAAGGTAGACATTCAATTATAGTTTGTTTAACCAAAAATGTAAAAGAATTCAACCTAAAATTGATTATGAGATTATAAAACTATTTAAAGCGAGTAATAAGATTTTTGAAAGAATAGGAGATTATAAATAGACTTTTCGTTCCTATGAACACTTTTTTCTTCACGTTTCTTGAGGTAGACATTCAATTATGGTCTGTTTTAACCAAAAATGTAAAAAATTCAATTTAAAATCAATTATGAGATT
>NW_018399300.1:9171-9295 GCF_002168275.2 Theobroma umbraticum | reverse complement strand
TGAAGGAATGAGAGACTATAAATAGACTTTTCTTGCCAATGAATGCTTTTTTCTATATGTTTTTCAGGGTAGACATTCAATTATTATCTGTTTTAGCCAAAAATGTAAAAAAATTCAACTTAAA
>NW_018399300.1:8953-9071 GCF_002168275.2 Theobroma umbraticum | reverse complement strand
ATAAATGAATTTGTCTTGCCAATGAATGCTTTTTTCTTCATGTTTCTGAAGATAAACATTCAATTATAGTCTGTTTTAACCAAAAAAGGAAATAATTGAACTTAAAACTAATTTTGAG
>NW_018399300.1:8867-8943 GCF_002168275.2 Theobroma umbraticum | reverse complement strand
TATTTAAATCGTGTAATAAGGCTTTCGAAAGAATGGGAGACTATAAGTGAACTTTTCTTGCCAATGAATGCTTTTT
>NW_018399300.1:8737-8857 GCF_002168275.2 Theobroma umbraticum | reverse complement strand
CTGGAGATAGACATTTAATTATAGTTTGTTTTAACTAAAGACGTAAAAGAATTTAACTTAAAATCAATTGCAAGATTATAAAACCATTTAAAGTAAGTAATAAGGCTTTTAAAGGAATGA
>NW_018399300.1:8625-8727 GCF_002168275.2 Theobroma umbraticum | reverse complement strand
ATAGACTTTTCTTACCAATAAATGCCTTTCTCTTGATGTTTCTCGAGCTAAACATTAAATTATAATATGTTTTAATCAATAATATAAAAACAAATTGAATCT
>NW_018399300.1:8313-8485 GCF_002168275.2 Theobroma umbraticum | reverse complement strand
AAAAGGTAAGAAAATTGAACCTAAAACTAATTATGAGATTATAAACCATTTAAAGTGAATAATAAGGCTTTTGAAGGAATAGGAGATTATAAATAGGCTTTTCATTCCTATGAATGCTTTTTTCTTTATGTTTCTTAAGATAGACATTCAATTATAGTTTGTTTTAACTAAA
>NW_018399300.1:7670-7983 GCF_002168275.2 Theobroma umbraticum | reverse complement strand
TGCCAATGAATGTCGTTTTCTTTATGTTACTCGAAGTAGATATTTAATTATACTATGTTTTAGTCAAAAATGTAAAATAATTTAGCTTAAAATCAATTGTGAGATTATAAAACCATTTAAAGTGTGTAATAAAGCTTTTAAAAGAATAAGTGACTATAAATGGATTTTTTTTGCCAATGAATGCTTTCTTCTTCATGTTTCTCGAGGAAGACATTCAATTATAATTTTTTTAACTAACAAATGTAGAGAAAATTGAACTTAAAATGAAATTTGAGATTATAAAACCATTTAAATCAAGTAATAAGGCTTTTGA
>NW_018399300.1:7478-7640 GCF_002168275.2 Theobroma umbraticum | reverse complement strand
TTAATTATTTTTTGTTTTAGCCAAAAATGTAAAAAAAAAATCAACTTAAATGCAATTATGAGATTTAGAAACCATTTAAAGCAAGTAATAAGGCTTTTGAAGAAATGAGTGATTATAAATAGACTTTTCTTCCCAATGAATGGCTTTTACTACATATTTCTT
>NW_018399300.1:6863-7051 GCF_002168275.2 Theobroma umbraticum | reverse complement strand
GGACTTTTCTTACCAATGAATGCTTTTTTCTTCACATTTTATGAGGTAGACATTTAATTATCTTCTGTCTTAACAAAAAATGCAAAAAAATTCAACATAAAATCAATTATGAGATTATAAAACTATTTAGAGTTAGTAATAAAGCTTTTGAAGGAATGGGTGACTATAAATGGATTTTTCTTACCAAT
>NW_018399300.1:6703-6832 GCF_002168275.2 Theobroma umbraticum | reverse complement strand
GACATTTAATTATAGTCGGTTTTAATCAAAAACTTAAAAAAATTGAACTTGAAATCAATTTTGAGATTATAAAATTATTTAAATCGTGTAATAAGGCTTTTGAGGGAATGGGAGACTATAGATGGACTT
>NW_018399300.1:6391-6567 GCF_002168275.2 Theobroma umbraticum | reverse complement strand
TTCTTGAGATAAACATTCAATTATAATCCGTTTTAATTAGTAATGTAAAAAAAATTGAATCTAAAATCAAATTTGAAATTATAAAACTATTTAAAGCGAGTAATAAGATTTTTGAAGAAATAGAAGATTATAAATGGACTTTTTTTGCCCATGAATCTTTTTTTTTCATATTTCTC
>NW_018399300.1:5847-5945 GCF_002168275.2 Theobroma umbraticum | reverse complement strand
AAAAAAAAGAAAACATTGAACTTAAAACCAATTTTGAGATTATAAAATCATTTAAATAGAGTAATAAGGCTTTTGAAGGAATGAGAGACTATAAATAG
>NW_018399300.1:5664-5837 GCF_002168275.2 Theobroma umbraticum | reverse complement strand
TCAATGAATGGCTTTTATTACACATTTTCTAAGGTAAGCATTTAATTATAGTCTATTATAATGAAAAATATAAAAAAATTTAACTTAAAATCAATTACGAAATTATAAAGCCTTTTAATAGGGGAATAAGGCTTTTCAAGGAATGAGTGACTATAAATAGACTTTCTTGCCAA
>NW_018399300.1:5248-5380 GCF_002168275.2 Theobroma umbraticum | reverse complement strand
TGAGTGACTATAAATAGACTTTTCTTGCCAATGAATGCTTTTTTCTTCACATTTTATGAGGAAGACATTTAATTATCGTCTATCTTAATCAAAAATGTAAAAAAATTCAACTTAAAATCAATTAAGAGATTA
>NW_018399300.1:5064-5238 GCF_002168275.2 Theobroma umbraticum | reverse complement strand
TAAAGTGAGTAATAAGACTTTTGAAGAAATGGGTGACTATAAATGAATTTTTCTTGCTAATGAATGCTTTCTTCTTCATGTTTCAAGAGGGAGACTTTCAATTGTAGTCTATTTTAACCAAAAAAGTTCAAAAAATTGAACTTAAAATCAATTTTGAGATTATAAAACTATTTA
>NW_018399300.1:4927-5054 GCF_002168275.2 Theobroma umbraticum | reverse complement strand
TAAGGCTTTTGAAGGAATGAGAGACTATAAATGGACTTTTCTTGCCAATGACTGTTTGTTTCTTTATGTTTCTCAAGGTAGGCATTTAATTATAGTCTGTTTTAACCAAAAATGTAAAAGAATTCAA
>NW_018399300.1:4778-4917 GCF_002168275.2 Theobroma umbraticum | reverse complement strand
ATTATTAGATTATAAAACCATTTAAAGTAAGTAATAATGCTTTTGAAGAAATAAGTATCTATAAATGGACTTTTCTTCTCAATGAATGCCTTTCTCTTCATGTTTCTCAAGATAGACATTCAATTATAATCTGTTTTAT
>NW_018399300.1:4586-4678 GCF_002168275.2 Theobroma umbraticum | reverse complement strand
CATGAAGAAAAAGACATTCATTGGTATAAAAAGTCCATTTATAGTCACCTATTCCTGCAAAAGTCTTATTACTTACTTTAAATGGTTTTATA
>NW_018399300.1:4438-4576 GCF_002168275.2 Theobroma umbraticum | reverse complement strand
TGATTTTAAGCTGAATTTTTTATATTTTTAGTTAAAACAGGCTATAATTCAATATCTACCTCGAGAAACACGAAGAAAAAAGAGTTCATGGATAAGAAAAGTCCATTTATAATCTCTTATTTCTGCAAAACCCTTATA
>NW_018399300.1:4294-4428 GCF_002168275.2 Theobroma umbraticum | reverse complement strand
CATAGTTTTATAATCTCAAAATTGATTTTAGATTCAATTTTGTTTATATTATTCATTAAAACGGATTATAATTGAATTTTTATCTCAAGAAACGTGAAGAAAAAGGCATTCATTGGCAAGAAAAGTCCATTTAT
>NW_018399300.1:4033-4199 GCF_002168275.2 Theobroma umbraticum | reverse complement strand
TTTTTTATATTTTTGGATAAAACAGATTATAATTGAATGTCTATCTTGAGAAACGTGAAGAGAAAGGCATTCATTGAGAAGAAAAGTCCATTTATAGATACTCATTCCTTTAAAAGCCTTGTTACTTACTTTAAATGGTTTTATAATCTAATAATTGATTTTAAGT
>NW_018399300.1:3907-4019 GCF_002168275.2 Theobroma umbraticum | reverse complement strand
TTTTTTGTTAAAACAGACTATAATTAAATGCCTACCTTGAGAAACGTAAAGAAACAAACATTCATTGACAAGAAAAGTCCATTTATAGTCTCCAATTCCTTCAAAAGCCTTA
>NW_018399300.1:3726-3897 GCF_002168275.2 Theobroma umbraticum | reverse complement strand
TAAATAGTTTTATAATCTCAAAATTGATTTTAAGTTCAATTTTTTGAACTTTTTCGGTTAAAATAGACTACAATTGAAAGTCTCCCTTTAGAAACATGAAGAAGAAAGCATTCATTAGCAAGAAAGATTCATTTATAGTCACCCATTTCTTCAAAAGTCTTATTACTCACT
>NW_018399300.1:3555-3716 GCF_002168275.2 Theobroma umbraticum | reverse complement strand
TTATAATCTCTTAATTGATTTTAAGTTGAATTTTTTTACATTTTTTATTAAGATAGACGATAATTAAATGTCTTCCTCAAAATGTGAAGAAAAAAGCATTCATTGGAAAGAAAAGTCTATTTATAGTCACTCATTCATTCAAAAGCCTTATTACTCACTTT
>NW_018399300.1:3261-3454 GCF_002168275.2 Theobroma umbraticum | reverse complement strand
TAAATGTATACCTCATGAAATGTGAAGAAAAAGGCATTCATTGGCAAGAAAGTCCATTTATAGTCACTCATTCCTTGAAAAGCCTTATTACTCCCATTAAAAGGCTTTATAATTTCGTAATTGATTTTAAGTTGAATTTTTTTATATTTTTCATTATAATAGACTATAATTAAATGCTTACCTCAGAAAATGT
>NW_018399300.1:3136-3251 GCF_002168275.2 Theobroma umbraticum | reverse complement strand
CCATTCATTGAAAAGAAAAGTCTATTTATAGTCTCTCATTCCTTCAAAAGCTTTATTACTCTAAATGATTTTATAATCTCAAAATTGGTTTTAAGTTCAATGTTTTCTTTTTTTT
>NW_018399300.1:2821-2938 GCF_002168275.2 Theobroma umbraticum | reverse complement strand
TTTTAAGCTGAATTGTTTCACTTTTTTAGTTAAAATAGAGTATAATTGAATGTCTACTTCGAGAAATGTAAAGAAAAAGACATTCATTGGCAAAAAAAGTATATTTATAGTCACCTA
>NW_018399300.1:2697-2788 GCF_002168275.2 Theobroma umbraticum | reverse complement strand
GTTTTATAATCTCATAATTGATTTTAAGTTGAATTGTTTATATTTTTGGTTAAAATAAACTATAATTGAATGTCTACCTCGAGAAATATGA
>NW_018399300.1:2492-2687 GCF_002168275.2 Theobroma umbraticum | reverse complement strand
TTCATGGGCAAAAAAAGTCCATTTATAATCTTCCATTTCTTCAAAAATCTTATTACTCGCTTTAAATAGTTTTATAATTTCAAAATTGATTTTAGATTCAATTTTTTTTAAATTACTGATTAAAACGAATTATAATTGAATGTCTATCTCAAGAAACGTAAAGAAAAACACATTCATTGGCAAGAAAAGTCTATT
>NW_018399300.1:1890-2044 GCF_002168275.2 Theobroma umbraticum | reverse complement strand
TTACTAACTTTAAATAGTTTTATAAACTCATAATTGATTTTAAGTTGAATTTTTTTTGCATTTTTTGTTAAAACAGAAGATAATTAAATGTCTACCTCATAAAATATGAAGAAAAAAGCATTCATTGGCAAGAAAAGTCCATTTATAGTCACCC
>NW_018399300.1:1638-1800 GCF_002168275.2 Theobroma umbraticum | reverse complement strand
AATTAAATGTCTACCTCATGAAATGTGAAGAAAAAAGCATTCATTGGCAAGAAAGCCCATTTATAGTCACCCATTCCTTCAAAAGCCTTATTACTCATATTAAATGACTTTATAATTTCATGATTGATTTTAAGTTGATTTTTTTTTACATTTTACATTATA
>NW_018399300.1:1535-1628 GCF_002168275.2 Theobroma umbraticum | reverse complement strand
ATTGAATGCTTACCTCAGGAAATATGTAGTAAAAGCTATTCATTGAGACAAAGAGTCCATTTATAGTCTCTCATTCCTTCAAAAGCCTTATTA
>NW_018399300.1:1048-1525 GCF_002168275.2 Theobroma umbraticum | reverse complement strand
ATGGTTTTATAATCTCAAAATTGATTTTAAGTTCAATTTTCTCTACTTTTTTTAGTTAAAACAGACTATAATTAAATGTCTACCTCAAGAAATGTGAAGAAGAAAATATTCATTGGCAAGAAAAATCCATTTATAGTCACCCATTTTTTCAAAAGCCTTATTACTCGCTTTTAATGGTTTTAGAATCTCATAATTGATTTTAAGTTGAATTTTTTACATTTTTGGTGAAACAGACTATAATTGAAAGTTTACCTCAAGAAACGTGAAGAAAAAAGCATTCATTGGCAAAAAAAGTCCATTTATAATCTCCTATTTCTTCAAAATCCTTGTTACTCGCTTTAAATAGTTTTATAATCTCAAAATTAATTTTAGATTCAATTTTTTTTCCATTATTGATTAAAATGGATTATAATTGAACGTTTACTTCGAGAAACATGAAGAGAAAGGCAATCATTGATAAAAAAAAGTCCATTTACA
>NW_018399300.1:495-1019 GCF_002168275.2 Theobroma umbraticum | reverse complement strand
TCGCTTTAAATGGTTTTATAATCTCATAATTGATTTTAAGTTAAATTCTTTTACGTTTTTGGTTAAAACAGGCCATAATTAAATCTTTACATCGAGAAACATGAAGAGAAATGCATTCATTGACAAGAAAAGTCCATTTATAGATATCTATTCCTTCAAAAGCATTATTACTCGCTTTAAATGGTTTTATAATCTCATAATATATTTTAAGTTGAATTCTTTTACATTTTTGATTAAAACAGACTATAATTAAATGTCTACCTCGAGAAACATAAAGAAAAAAGCATTCATCGGTAAGAAAAGTCCATTTATAGTCTCTCATTCCTTTAAAAGCTTTATTACATGATTTAAATGGTCTTATAATCTCAAAATTGATTTTAAGTTCAATTTGTTTTACTTTTTTGGTTGAAACAGACTATAATTGAATGTCTACCTTGAGAAACATGAAGAAGAAAGCATTCATTGGCAGAAAAAATCCATTTATAGTCACTCATTTCTTCAAAAGCCTTATTACTCGCTTTAAA
>NW_018399300.1:135-359 GCF_002168275.2 Theobroma umbraticum | reverse complement strand
TAAGAAAAAAGCATTCATTGGCAAGAAAGTCCATTTATAGTCACCCATTCCTTCGAAAGCCTTATTCTTCGTGTTGGATGGCTTTATAATTTCATAATTGATTTTAACTTAAATTTTTTTATATTTTTCATTAAAATAGACTATAATTGAATACTTACTTCAGGAAATGTGTAGCAAAAGCTATTCATTGAGAAAAAAAGTCTATTTATAGTCACCCATTTCTT
>NW_018399300.1:0-125 GCF_002168275.2 Theobroma umbraticum | reverse complement strand
ATTACTCGCTTTAAATGGTTTCTAAATCTCATAATTGCTTTAAAGTTGAATTTTTTTACATTTTTGGCTAAAACAGACTATAATTCAATGTCTACCTTGAGAAACGTGAAGAAAAAAATTCATTA
>NW_018399299.1:3029-3153 GCF_002168275.2 Theobroma umbraticum | reverse complement strand
CAAAAGCCTTATTACTCGCTTTACACGGTTTTATAATTTCATAATTAATTTTAAGTTGAATTCTTTTCCTTTTTTTATTAAAACATATTAAAATTGAATGTCTACCTGGCGAAACGTAAACAAA
>NW_018399299.1:2578-2759 GCF_002168275.2 Theobroma umbraticum | reverse complement strand
CTCACTTTAAATATTTTTATAATCTCATAATTGATTTTGAGTTAAGTTTTTTTACATTTTTTATTACAATTGGTTATATTTGAATGTCTTCTTTGGAAACGTCAAGAAAAAGATATCTATTGATAAGAAAAGTCCATTTATAGTCACCCATGCCTTTAAAAGCCTTGTTACTCACTTTAAA
>NW_018399299.1:1939-2041 GCF_002168275.2 Theobroma umbraticum | reverse complement strand
ATAGATTATAATTGAATATCTACCTTAAGAAACATGAAGAAAAAGATATCCATTTTCAAGAAAAGTCCATTTATAGTCACCTTTGCCTTCAAAAGCCTTATT
>NW_018399299.1:1768-1929 GCF_002168275.2 Theobroma umbraticum | reverse complement strand
AATGTTTTTATAATCTTCTAATTGATTTTAAGTTGAATTTTTTTTACATTTTTTATGAAAACAGATTATAATTGAATGTTACCTCAGGAAACATAAAGAAAAAGATATCCATTGGCAAGAAAAGTCTATTTATAGTCACTTGTCCCTTCGAATGCCTTATT
>NW_018399299.1:1619-1750 GCF_002168275.2 Theobroma umbraticum | reverse complement strand
TATAATCTCATAGTTAATTTTAACTTGAATATTTTTATATTTTTTCTTAAAACATATTATAATTGAACATCTACCTCGAGAAACGTGAAGAAAAAGATATTCATTGGCAAAAAAAAATCTCTTTATAGTCA
>NW_018399299.1:1400-1596 GCF_002168275.2 Theobroma umbraticum | reverse complement strand
ATTCGCTTTCAATGACTTTTTAATCTCATAATTGATTTTAATTTGAATTTTTTTACATTTTTGGTTAAAACAGGTAATAATTGAATGTCTTCCTTGGAAAATATAAAGAAAAAGATATCTATTGGTAGGAAAAGTCTATTTATAGTCACCCATCCCTTCAAAAGCCCTATTACTCGCTTTAAATATTTTTATAATC
>NW_018399299.1:1278-1390 GCF_002168275.2 Theobroma umbraticum | reverse complement strand
TTTTAAGTTAAATTTTTTTACATTCTTGGTTAAAATAAATAATAATTGAATGTTTGCATCAGGAAACATGAAGAAAAAGATATCCATTGGTAAGAAAAGTCTATTTATAGTC
>NW_018399299.1:1053-1178 GCF_002168275.2 Theobroma umbraticum | reverse complement strand
CCTTATTACTTGCTTTAAATATTTTTATAATCTCATAATTGATTTTAAGTTGAAATTTTTTTACTTTATTGGTTAAAACAGATAATAATTGGATGTCTGCCTTGAGAAATATGAAGAAAATGATA
>NW_018399299.1:844-999 GCF_002168275.2 Theobroma umbraticum | reverse complement strand
TTCTAATTGATTTTAAGTTGAATTTTTTTTTACATTTTTGATGAAAACAGATTATAATTGAATGTTGCCTCGGGAAACATAAAGAAAAAGATATCCATTGGCAAGAAAAGTCTATTTATAGTCATCTGTCCCTTCGAATGCCTTATTACTCGCTT
>NW_018399299.1:680-834 GCF_002168275.2 Theobroma umbraticum | reverse complement strand
TATAATCTCATAGTTAATTTTAACTTGAATATTTTTATATTTTTTCTTAAAATAGAATGTAATTGAACATCTACCTCGTGAAACGTAAAGAAAAATATATTCATTGGTAAAAAAAAAATCTCTTTATAGTCAGTCATGCCTTCGAAAGCCTTAT
>NW_018399299.1:561-670 GCF_002168275.2 Theobroma umbraticum | reverse complement strand
CAATGACTTTTTAATCTCATAATTGATTTTAATTTGAATTTTTTTTACAGTTTTGGTTAAAACAGGTAATAATTGAATGTCTTCCTTGGAAAATGTAAAGAAAAAGATA
>NW_018399299.1:352-540 GCF_002168275.2 Theobroma umbraticum | reverse complement strand
TTTATAGTCACCCATATCTTCAAAAGCCCTATTACTCGCTTTAAATATGTTTATAATCTCATAATTGATTTTAAGTTAAATTTTTTTACATTCTTGGTTAAAAATAATAATAATTTAATGTTTGCCTCAGCAACCATGAAGAAAAAGATATCCATTGGTAAGAAAAGTCTATTTATAGTCACTTATAT
>NW_018399299.1:0-128 GCF_002168275.2 Theobroma umbraticum | reverse complement strand
ATGTCTATTTATAGTCACCCATGCCTTCGAAGCTTTATTACTTGCTTTAAATGGCTTTACAATCTCATAATTAAATTTAACTTGAATTCTTTTACATTTTTTATTAAAACAGATTATAATTAAATATT
>NW_018399298.1:9458-9546 GCF_002168275.2 Theobroma umbraticum | reverse complement strand
AATTTTAAGTTGAATTTTTTTACATTTTTGGTTAAAACATATTATAATTGATTGCCTACCATGAGGAACATGAAGAAAAAGGCATTCA
>NW_018399298.1:9238-9448 GCF_002168275.2 Theobroma umbraticum | reverse complement strand
AAGTCCATTTATAGTCACCCATTTTATGAAAAGGCTTATTACTCACTTTAAATGGTTTGATAATCTCAAAATTCATTTTTATTTGAATTCGTTGTACATTGCTAGTTAAAATAGATTATAATTGAATATCCACCTTGAGAAACATGAAGAAAAAGGAATTCATTGGCAAGAAAAGTCAATTTATGGTCACCCATTCCTTCAAAAGCTTTA
>NW_018399298.1:9099-9228 GCF_002168275.2 Theobroma umbraticum | reverse complement strand
TAAATGGTTTTATAACCTCATAATTAATTTTAGGTTGAATTATTTTATATTTTTTGTTAGAACAGATTATGATTAAATGTCTGCCTTGGGAAACATGAAGAAAAAGGTATTCATTGGCAAGAAAAGTCT
>NW_018399298.1:8555-8779 GCF_002168275.2 Theobroma umbraticum | reverse complement strand
TATAGTCACCCATTCCTTCAAAAGCCTTATTGCTCGCTTTAAATGATTTTATAACCTCAGAATTGATTTTAAGTTGAAATTTTTTACAATTTTAATTAAAACAGACTATAATTGAATGTCTGCCTTCAGAAATGTAAAGAAAAAGACATTCATTGGGAAAAAAAATCCATTTATAGTCACCCATTCCATGAAAAGGCTTATTACTCACTTTAAATGGTTTGATA
>NW_018399298.1:8434-8545 GCF_002168275.2 Theobroma umbraticum | reverse complement strand
TGATTTTAATTTAAATTCTTTGTACATTGCTAGTTAAAAAAAATTATAATTGAATGTCCACCTCAAGAAATAAGAAGAAAAAGGTATTCATTAGCAAGAAAAGTCCATTTA
>NW_018399298.1:8239-8424 GCF_002168275.2 Theobroma umbraticum | reverse complement strand
TTCCTTCAAAAGCTTTATTACTCACTTTAAATGGTTTAATAGCCTTTTAATTGATTTTAGGTTAAATTATTTTATATTTTTAGTTAGAACAGATTATGATTAAATGTCTGCCTTGGGAAATATGAAGAAAAGTCCATTAATAATCACCCATTCCTTCAAAAGCCTTATTACTCGTTTTAAATGGT
>NW_018399298.1:8098-8229 GCF_002168275.2 Theobroma umbraticum | reverse complement strand
CATAATTGATTTTAAGTTGAATTTTTTTACATTTTTCATTAAAACAAACTACAATAGAATGCCTGCCTCAAGAAACATGTGGAAAAAGCCATTCATTGAGAAGAAAAGTCCATTTATAGTCTCCCATTCCT
>NW_018399298.1:7906-8088 GCF_002168275.2 Theobroma umbraticum | reverse complement strand
TATTACTCTCTATAAATAGTTTTATAATCTCATAATTGATTTTAAGTTGAATGTTTTTACATCTTTTGTTAAAACATACTATAATTGATCGTCTTCCTTGATAAACATGAAGAAAAACGCATTCATTAGTAAGAAAAGTCTATTTATAGTCAACCATCCCTTCAAAAGCCTTATTACTCACT
>NW_018399298.1:7754-7896 GCF_002168275.2 Theobroma umbraticum | reverse complement strand
TTATTATCTCAAAATTGATTTTATCTTTAATTTTGCTTTATGTTTTTGATTAAAACAGACTATAATTGAGTGTCTACCTTGAGAAATGTGAAGAAAAATACATTTATTGGCAAGAAAAGTCTATTTATAGTCACTCATTCCT
>NW_018399298.1:7456-7654 GCF_002168275.2 Theobroma umbraticum | reverse complement strand
TTATAGCTGATGGCAAGAGATGTTTTCAATGAATGAACTTTGTTTGCTACACTTATTTTTGGCATTGTCTTGCCAAGTGAAATGTTGCATCATGATTTTACAGAATATTTTTACAAGGCACAAATATCTTACTTATGATTTTGTTTCTTAACACTATGATTTGATATTTCGGTTTTATTATTCAACTTATCTGCCTTA
>NW_018399298.1:7198-7446 GCF_002168275.2 Theobroma umbraticum | reverse complement strand
CCATCTATGCCCTGCTCACGGAGCCGATGATCACTGAGTCTATAAGACTCACCCCCTTATTTTTCTTTTGTAGATAGTGATCAGCCTAGCATGATTTCATCGGCATTTTTAGCCCACTGCAGATAGGTAAAGGCATCTCATAGTACTTTATTTCGAGTCGCTCCACTGTTAGAGGTCGAGTTGTCATAGTGTAAATTGTGATGAAATTAGACAATTGTGTCAATACAAATGTACATTTGGAGATTATA
>NW_018399298.1:6761-7188 GCF_002168275.2 Theobroma umbraticum | reverse complement strand
TATTATTTTTACAATTATGTGGAACAAAGGTTTATTCAATTTATAAAGATTATTATTCAATTCTTATTACAAAGAGTTTTATGATTCAAGGAACTTTTCTTAGGTTGATGGTATAAATATGAGGTAATGACTAACATTTTAAGTAAGGCTTGTTCAAGACTTAGAGGGTTCTCTCGCAAGACTCGTACGTCGGTAGCAATCGAGGAGTGCTCGTTACACATCTTTTGTTAAAATAAACTATAATTGATTGTCCTCCTCAAGAAAAAATGAAGAAAAATGCACTCATTGGCAAGAAAAGTATATTTGCTGTCAATCATTCCTTCAAGAGTCTTATTACTCACTTTAAATGGTTTTATTGTCTCAAAACTGATTTTATATTTAATTTTGTTTAACATTTTTAGTTAAAATAGACTATAATTAAATGTTT
>NW_018399298.1:6269-6537 GCF_002168275.2 Theobroma umbraticum | reverse complement strand
AAAGTCTATTTATAGTCACCCATTGCTTCAAAAGCCTTAATATTGGCTTTAAATAGTTTATAACCTCAAAATTGATTTTAAGTTGAATGTTTTTACATTTTTTGTTAAAACAGATTATCATTGAATGTCTACCTTGAGAAACATGAAGAAAAAGGCATTCATTGGCAAGAAAAGTCCATTTATAGTCACCCAATCTTTCAAAAGCCTTATTACTCAATTTTAATAGTTTTATTATCTCAAAATTGATTTTATGTTCAATTTTTTTTTA
>NW_018399298.1:5861-6259 GCF_002168275.2 Theobroma umbraticum | reverse complement strand
TAAAACAGATTATAATTGAATGTCTACCTCAAGAAATGTGAAGAGAAAAGCATTCATTGGCAAGAAAGTCCATTTATAGTCACCCATTTTTTCAAAAGCCTTATTACTCGCTTTAAATGGTTTTCTAATCTGATAATTCATTTTCAGTTGAATTTTTTTACATTTTTCATTAAAACACACTATCATTGAATGCCTACCCTGGGAAACATATAGCAAAAGCCATTCATTGAGAAGAAAAGTTCATTTATAATCTCTCATTCCTTCAAAAGCTTTATTACTCTCTTTAAATGGTTTTATAATCTCATAATTGATTTTAAGTTGAATATTTCTAGATTTTTTGTTAAAACAAACTATAATTGAATGTCTTCCTCAAGAAATATAAAGAAAAAGGCATTCAT
>NW_018399298.1:5611-5761 GCF_002168275.2 Theobroma umbraticum | reverse complement strand
TTTTAATCCTTTCAAATCAAGGTTTGATAACCCCTTTGAAATTACTTTTCAAGTAAAATGGCATGGTGTAATCACTTGTACAAAGATCGAAATAAAATTGAAGCTCAAAACTTTGCATTTTAAATCATTTAACAAATGCTTTTAGCTATG
>NW_018399298.1:5420-5601 GCF_002168275.2 Theobroma umbraticum | reverse complement strand
AAAAACACAAGGCACAGATTTTGATACAAACATCATGAAAGGCTTGTTTCCTGATTTTGAAAACTCTGTACATATATGGTTTATCTATAGTTATGTCCAAAACTCCTTTTAAACAATTTTTACCCATAAACTTCCTATAGTTTCTACATAGCTCATGCTTTCCATAATAGCAATATATAAA
>NW_018399298.1:4925-5204 GCF_002168275.2 Theobroma umbraticum | reverse complement strand
TAACAAGGCTAACAGCTCATGCTATCCACAATTACACTTAAGAAAACCATCAATATTTACTAACGTAAATCATTACATATAGCACAGAGATTTTTTTAAATAGGCACCCCCTACTCACCTTACAATAGTAGGACGCTACATCCTTATTGATTCGGGTGTGTATCTAGCTAATTCCACTCGCTAGTTACTCGTTACCTCCTTCGGCATGCCACGACAACATAATTTCTTTACTTATACACTTCCTATCAATCATATAAACTCAATACACTTAATTTATTC
>NW_018399298.1:4719-4915 GCF_002168275.2 Theobroma umbraticum | reverse complement strand
CAGCACATCAATCAATAATTCCATAACCTGATCTCATAGTTTTCATTAACCCTTACTCACAATCATTTAACATACAATCCAAATACTATCAATTAACCAATGCAAACACAACACCATGCAACCACATTGCATGCTTACCTTTGGTTTTAGCTTGAGTTCCACACATATAGTTCACAATTTCCTCACATCCATGGTC
>NW_018399298.1:4504-4619 GCF_002168275.2 Theobroma umbraticum | reverse complement strand
ATTTTTATTTCCTTTGCCACCTATTTCTTCCAATTACATTTCATGCACAACTTTGCTTTATATTTTATTTGGCCACTTATCCAACCAATCAAGTCTCATGCAACCCACATTTCAC
>NW_018399298.1:4083-4418 GCF_002168275.2 Theobroma umbraticum | reverse complement strand
CACCAAATGCACCAATCAAATTACATGCAAATAATCTTTAACTTTATCTTTCCCCTTTTCTTCACATGGTGGGGTCCCACATGTTCACCACTACTCCTTTTTGACACACCATAGTTTGCATGTAATGGTAATTTTCACATGTACATCTCATATTCCACATAAACTAACTTTCCTTGATTAGTTAATATCCATTTAACTTCAAATATCGTAAATTGCACTTAAGTCCTTAAACTTTTCTTTATTTACCGTGTAACCCTTCGAACTTTTCATCTTTCACAATTTAGTCCTTTCAACATGTTTTAAACTTCAATTTCTTTCTATTTTCCTTCCTTTAC
>NW_018399298.1:3884-4073 GCF_002168275.2 Theobroma umbraticum | reverse complement strand
ATATAATATAAGGTTTGCACCTCATCAACGTGTCGTCATAATATTTAAATATATACTTACCCGTTTGTGTTTTATTTAAAAAATAGCAAGCTCACCCCATTTACGTCATTTTTCTTCAAAATTCAGTCTTACTTCTTCTCTCCCACTTATATTAGTCATATACTTCTTTTTCACGACTAATTTCAATCA
>NW_018399298.1:3240-3680 GCF_002168275.2 Theobroma umbraticum | reverse complement strand
TTATTATTTAATTATCATGTCCTCACGTACGAAATATTTTATTTTAAAATATTTCTTTCACATATCACCGCTTTTTTGTACTTAAATTTACATCCATCGACCCTCTGTCTCGTCCACGAGATCATATTGACTCTTATACGAGGGTACGGGGTGTTACAAGATGTAAAAACATTCAACTTAAAATCAATTATGTGATTATAAAACTATTGAAAGAGAGTAATAAGGCTTCAGAAGGAATGAAGGACTATAAATCGACTTTTCTTCTCAATGAATGGCTTTTTCTACATGTTTGTTGAGGTAAGCATTCAATTATAGTTTGTTTTAATGAAAAATGTAAAAAAATACAACTTAAAATCAATTATGTGATTATAAAACCATTTAAAAAAAGTAATAAGATTTTTGAAGGAATTGGTGACTATAAATGGACTTTTCTTGCTAAT
>NW_018399298.1:3080-3230 GCF_002168275.2 Theobroma umbraticum | reverse complement strand
TTCTTCATGTTTCTCAAGGTAGACATTCAATTATAATTTGTTTAAACCAAAAATATAAACAAAATTGAGCATAAAATCAATTTTGAGATAATAATACCATTTAAAGTGAGTAATAAGGCTTTTAAAGGAATGGGTGATAATAAATGGACT
>NW_018399298.1:2734-2957 GCF_002168275.2 Theobroma umbraticum | reverse complement strand
TCAACTTAAAATCAATTATTAGTTTATAAAACTATTTAAAGCAAGTAATAAGACATTCAAAGGCTTGAGTGACTATAAATGAACTTTTCATGTCAATGGTTGGCTTTTGCTTCATGTTCCCCAAGAAAAACATTCAATTATAGTTTTTTTAACCAAAAATGTAAAAAAATTCAACTTAAAATCAATTTGTAGATTATAAAACCATTTAAAGCGAGTAATAAGG
>NW_018399298.1:2563-2718 GCF_002168275.2 Theobroma umbraticum | reverse complement strand
TGACTATAAATGGACTTTTCTTACCAATGAATGCCTTTTTCTTCATGTTTCTCAGGGTAGACATTCAATTTAGTCTATTTTAACTAAAAATGTAAAACAATTTGACTTAAAATCAGTTATGAGATTATAAAACCACTTAAAGTGAGTAATAAGGC
>NW_018399298.1:2436-2553 GCF_002168275.2 Theobroma umbraticum | reverse complement strand
ATAGGTGACAATAAATGGACTTTTCTTGCCAATGAATGGGTTTCTCTTCATGTTTCTCAACGTAGACATTTAGTTCTACTCTGTTTTAACCAAAAATGTAAAAAAAATTGAACATAA
>NW_018399298.1:2273-2426 GCF_002168275.2 Theobroma umbraticum | reverse complement strand
GAGATAATAAAATCATTTAAAGTGAGTAATAATGCTTTTGAAGGAATAAGTGACTATAAATGAACTTTTCTTGCCAATGAATTTTTTTTCTTCATGTTTCCCAAGGTGGACATTCAATTATAATCTATTCTAACCAAAAATATAAAAAAATTC
>NW_018399298.1:1894-2263 GCF_002168275.2 Theobroma umbraticum | reverse complement strand
CAATTTTGAGATTATAAAACCATGAAAAGTGAGTAATAAGGGTTTTGAAGGAACGAGTGACTATAAATAGACTTTTCTTACCAATGAATGTCTTTTTCTTTACATTTCTCAAGGTAGACATTCAATTATAATCTCTTTCAACCAAAATGTAAAAACAATTGAACTTAAAATTAATTTTAAGATTATAAAACTATCTAACGTGAGTAATAAGGCTTCTGAAGGTATGAGTGGCTGTAAATAGACTTTTCTTACCAATGAATGCCTTTTCATCATGGTTCTCGAGGTAGACATTCAATTATATTTTTTTTGAACTAAAAAAGTAAAAAAATTCAACTTAAAATCAATTTTGAGATTATAAAATAATTTAAA
>NW_018399298.1:1753-1884 GCF_002168275.2 Theobroma umbraticum | reverse complement strand
AGGCTTTTGAAGGAATGGGTGACCATAAATGGACTTTTTCAGTCAACTATTGTCTTTCTCTTCACGTTTCTCAAGGTAGAATTAAATTATAATTTGTTTTAACCAAAAATGTGAAACAATTCAACTTAAAA
>NW_018399298.1:1557-1743 GCF_002168275.2 Theobroma umbraticum | reverse complement strand
GATTATAAAACCACTTAAAGCGAGTAATAAGACTTTTGAAGGATTTGGTGACTATAAATGAACTTTTCTTACCAATGAATGCTTTTTTTCTTCATATTTCTTGACGTAGACATTCGATTATAATCTTTTTAGGTGAAAAATGTAAAAAAATTCAACTTAAAATCAATTATGAGATTATAAAACTAT
>NW_018399298.1:1218-1336 GCF_002168275.2 Theobroma umbraticum | reverse complement strand
CTTAAAATCAATTATGAGACTATAAAACCATTTAAAGCGAGTAACAAGGCTTTTGAAAAAATGAGTGACTATAAATAGACTTTTTTTGCCAATGAATGCCTTTTTCTTCATGTTTCTT
>NW_018399298.1:514-844 GCF_002168275.2 Theobroma umbraticum | reverse complement strand
AAAGTGAGTAATAAGGCTTTTGAAGGGATGGGTGACTATAAATGGACTTTTCTTACCCATGAATACTTTTTTCATCACAATTCTCAAGGTAGGCATTCAATTATAATCTATTTTGACCAAAAACATACAAAGAATTCAAATTAAAATTAATTTTGAGATTATATAACCATTTAAAGTGAGTGATAAGGCTTTTGAAGGAATGGGTGACTTTTCTTATCAATGAATTGCTTTTTTTCACATTTCTCAAGGTAGACATTCAATTTAGTCTGTTTTAACCAAAAATGTAAAAAAAATTGACTTAAAATCAATTATGAGATTATAAAACTATTT
>NW_018399298.1:0-504 GCF_002168275.2 Theobroma umbraticum | reverse complement strand
TTTGAAGGAATGGATGACTATAAATGGACTTTTCTTACCAATGAATGCCTTTTTTCTTCACATTTCCCGAGGTAGACATTCAATTATAATATGTTTAATCCAAAAATGTAAAAAAAATTCAACTTAAAATTAATTATAAAATTATAAAACCATTTAAAGCGGTTAGTAAGGCTTTTGAAGGAATGAGTGACTATAAATAGACTTTTTTAGCCAATGAATGTATTTTTCTTCACATTTCTCAAGATAAACCTTCAATTATAGTCTGTTTTAACCAAAAATGTGAAACAAAATTGAACATAAAATCAATTTTGACATAATAAAACTTTTTAAAGTGAGTAATAGGGCTTTTGAAGGAATGGTTGACTACAATTAGACTTTTCTTTCCAATGAATGCATTTTTCTTCATGTTTCTTGAGGAACAAAATCAATTATAGTTTGTTTTAATAAAAGATGTAAAAACATTCAACTTAAAATCAATTATGAGATTATAAAACCATTTAAAGT
>NW_018399297.1:863-1084 GCF_002168275.2 Theobroma umbraticum | reverse complement strand
AACTTAAAATCAATTATGAGATTAAAAACTATTTAAAGCGAGTCATAAGGCTTTCGAAGGCTTGGGTGACTATAAGTAGGCTTTTCTTGCCAATGAATTGGATTTTCTTCATGTTTCTCATGTCAAACATTCAATTTTAATCTGTTTTAGCCAAAAATATAAAAAACTTCAACTCAAAATCAATTTTGAGGTTATAAAACCATTTAAAGAGAGTAATAAGG
>NW_018399297.1:554-681 GCF_002168275.2 Theobroma umbraticum | reverse complement strand
TTTAGAGGCTTGGGTGACTATAAATGGGCTTTTCTTGCAAATGAATGGGTTTTTGTTCATATTTCTCATGGCCAACATTCAATTATAATCTGTTTTAACCAAAAATGTAAAAAAATTCAACTTAAAA
>NW_018399297.1:127-264 GCF_002168275.2 Theobroma umbraticum | reverse complement strand
AAAATCAATTTTGAGGTTATAAAACCATTTACAGAGAGTAATAAGGCTTTTGAAAGCTTAGGCGACTATAAATGGGATTTTCATGTGAATGAATGTATTTTTCCTCATGTTTCCAAAGGAAAACATTCAATTATAAT
>NW_018399297.1:0-113 GCF_002168275.2 Theobroma umbraticum | reverse complement strand
AATGTAAAAAAATTTAACTTAAAATTAATTATGAGATTATAAAACCATTTAACGAGAGCAATAAGGCTCTTGAAGGATTGGGTAACTATAAATGGGCTTTTCTTGCCAATGAA
>NW_018399296.1:1234-1366 GCF_002168275.2 Theobroma umbraticum | reverse complement strand
TCTCGTCCATCTCTATCTTGAGGGTAACTATTATCAACCATAAGTAACTCTAAAAACTTTATTGTTTTTGCATCAATACTTTTACCACATCTACTTAAGCATTAAAATTTATAACTCATGGAATGATTAGGG
>NW_018399296.1:653-769 GCF_002168275.2 Theobroma umbraticum | reverse complement strand
TTAAAATTTCACTAAGCAAGTATACGTATCGAATAGATAATATATTAGCAAACAGAGTGTCGATCCCACAAAGAATTGATCTAAAATTTACTAAGTACTAAAATTAGAACAAATTA
>NW_018399296.1:0-121 GCF_002168275.2 Theobroma umbraticum | reverse complement strand
TTCTCTTGTTTTCTTACTTTGTTCTTGGCTTCAAATCTCTAGAATAGTTACTTGCTGCCTCCCTTTTAGAATCTTTAAAAAAGGTCCCTTATATAAGTTCCAAATAACCTAATTTTCAAAA
>NW_018399295.1:1907-2085 GCF_002168275.2 Theobroma umbraticum | reverse complement strand
TCGACACTTCATATCCAACTTGGCTGGTAGATGTCAACCATTTAGTTGATTGATTAAGAAGGATACACCTTTTGTTTGGGATGCTTTTAAAAGTATAAAGTCTTATCTACTAAGGTCTCTAGTGTTAAGGGCTTCTACACTAGGATGTCCATTGACCATTTATATTGTGGCACATGAA
>NW_018399295.1:219-1747 GCF_002168275.2 Theobroma umbraticum | reverse complement strand
GTGGGAGATTAGCAAAATGGGCTCCTTTGTTACAAGAGTTTGACATCACATATACCCCTCAAAAGGTCATCAATGTAACAACCTCTTCCCTCGATCGTTACCGACATCCGAGACTTACGAGTAAACCCACCAAATCCCGAACAAGCCTTAGTCAAGCCTTCACACAATTTAAACTCAACTTACAATTTTTAACATCATAGTTCAAGTAAACCAAATATTCACTAACATTTTAGCCATGGGCTTCTAAATACAAACCAACCAGATTGATATTTCAATACGATTTCAACATAATATGTAGTAGTCATTACATAACCTTAATTTCTAGTCAGTACATTTCCAGTAACTATTAATCATTACAAGCCTGACTATTTGACACAAATTGACCTTTAGGCAGCGGAGCGACTCTAAGTGGAAGTCTAGAGATGCCAATACCTAGGTTGTAGTCAGCCTCGCGATGCTGAGCAAAACTCTAGAATTAATTACTTATCTGTGAAAGAAAATATGAAAGGGTGAGTCTCATCGACTCAGTGATCATCGACTCCGTGAGTAGGGCGTAGATGGGAAACAAGCTAAAGGCAGAAGATTGGAAAAGTTTAAAAATATAAGAGTATATGTAAACAATTTACCCAAAAGGAAAATTTATGCCTTATGTGCAAATAAGTGAATTTATGCTAAATAATCATTTAATATTAGGTTTAAAGTAAGTAAATGTTATCATGCATGATCTCGTAAAAATCTAACATATCATAGAGTTTACACATAAATTTCATAATTCACTCCATACATAGGGAATTAAATAGAATTTTATCATATAAGCAAGGGAGCAACAAAAAAACTATTACTTTTCACTATGAGAAAATTACTTATGCGAATAAAACCCAAAGAGATATCACTCTCGAGTACGTATAGAAATACAAGCACGTGGACCTGCTTCCACGTAATAACATCTGGGAGTCTGCTCCACCGAATCCCCACATGCCATGGCAATCTCAACGATGTTGGCCGACATCGAAGAAAAATCAGGCGGTCGCAACCGTATATAACAGCTTGTGGCCTAGCCATATAAAATCATAGACTTTGGCCCCAACCATGTCTAACAGCTCATCGGTGACCTAAAGGTTCTCTAGCTAGAGCTCACTTGTGCACAAAGGTCACACTTAACCGGAGTGACAACTGGCCTACTCTCGAATCTCTCAGTTTAATAAAACCATTTAAAAGTCAAATTGAGTTTTCAAAAGATCATTTCAAACCATTTTCAAAATACCGAGCATGGTAATACACTAAAACCTCTTTTTGTATCACCTTACCATGTAAACCTTTTGCATAGGGTAAATGCCTAATCCGCATGGTGAATAAGAAATTATTCATGAATGCACTTCACAAAATTCACAAGGCACACTTTTGACATCAAAACATTGAAAAGCTTGCTTCCCGATTTTTAAATCTTTTACGTTTATAAACCGTATATATATATGTATAGTCAAGGCCATTTTAAACATTTGGCATTCACAAACTCCTAAAATCACTA
>NW_018399295.1:0-146 GCF_002168275.2 Theobroma umbraticum | reverse complement strand
AATCCTACTTCGTTATCAATCCAAGTGTATATCTCTTGATTTATGTTCGAATTTCCCAATTACAGCTCACCACCTTTTCACACCTAAGGTTTTCTCTGCTGCCACAAAATATAATCACACCTTACAATCAATTTCCAAACATACTT
>NW_018399294.1:10062-10188 GCF_002168275.2 Theobroma umbraticum | reverse complement strand
TTTTTTCTCAATGAATGACTTTTTCTACATGTTTCTCGAGGTAGACATTCAATTGTTGTCTTTTTAATGAGAAATTTAGAAACATTCAACTTAAAATCAATTAAGAGATTATAAAACCATTTAAAG
>NW_018399294.1:9917-10052 GCF_002168275.2 Theobroma umbraticum | reverse complement strand
GGCTTTTGAAGGAATTGGCAACTATAAATGGACTTTTCTTGCCAATGAATGGCTTTTTTTACATGTTTTCCATGGTAGACATTCAATTATAGTTTGTTTTAATGAAGAATGTAAAAAAATTTAACTTAAAATCAA
>NW_018399294.1:9723-9907 GCF_002168275.2 Theobroma umbraticum | reverse complement strand
ATAAAATCATTTAAAGCGAGTAATAAGGCTTTTGCAGGAATGGGTGACTATAAACGGACTTCTCTTACCAATGAATACCTTTTTCTTCACATTTCTTAAGGTAGGCATTCAATTATAATCTGTTTTAACGAATAATGTAAGAAAAATTGAACCTAAAATCAATTATGAGATTATAAAACCATTT
>NW_018399294.1:9263-9507 GCF_002168275.2 Theobroma umbraticum | reverse complement strand
CCAATGAATGCTTTTTTCTTCATATTTCTTAAGGTAGACATTCAGTTATAGTCTGTTTTAATCAAAAATATAAAAAAATTCAACCTAAAATTATTTATGAGATTGTAAAACTATTTAAAGCGAGTAATAAGGCTTTTGTAGGAATATGTGACTGTAGATGGATTTTTTTCTCAATAACTAGCTTTTTTAACTTGTTTCCTAAGGCAGACATTCAATTATAGTCTGTTTTAATGAATAATATCAA
>NW_018399294.1:9067-9232 GCF_002168275.2 Theobroma umbraticum | reverse complement strand
TAAAATCGTTGAAAGCGAGTAATAAGGCTTTTGCAAGAATGGGTGACTATAAATAGACTTTTCTTGCAAATGAATGCCCTTTTGTTCACGTTTCTTGAGTTAGATGTTCAATTATAATCTGTTTTAGCCAATAACGTAAAAAACATTGAACTTAAAATCAATTAT
>NW_018399294.1:8976-9057 GCF_002168275.2 Theobroma umbraticum | reverse complement strand
AACCATTTAAAGGGAGTAATAAGGCCTTTGAAGGAATGGGAGACTATCAATGAACTTTTTCCTGCGAATGAATTTTTTTTC
>NW_018399294.1:8289-8876 GCF_002168275.2 Theobroma umbraticum | reverse complement strand
TAAATGGACTTTTCTTGCCAATGAATGCCTTGTCTTCATGTTTCTTAAGGTAAACATTTAATTATACTCTGTTTTAACCAATAATGTAAAAAACATTGAACCCAAAATCAATTATGAGATTATAAAACTATTTAAAGCGAGTAACAAGGCTTTCGACGGAATGAGAGACTATAAATATGCTTTTCTTGCCACTGAATGCTTTTTCTTCATATTGCTTGAGGTAGACATTCAATTATGGTCTGTTTTAACTAAAAATGTAAACAAATTGAACCTAAAATCAATTATGAGATTATAAAACCATTTAAAACGAGTAATAAGGCTTTTGAAGGAATGAGAGACTATAAATTGAACTTTCTTGCCAATGAATACTTATTTTATCACGTTTCTTAAGGTAAACATTCAATTATAGTCTGTTTTAACAAAACATATATAAAAATTAAACTTAAAATCAATTATAAGATTATAATGCCTTTTAAAGCGAGGATTAAGGCTTTTGAAAGAGTAGGAGACTATAAATAGAATTTTCTTAACACTGAATGCTTTTTTCTTCACGTTTCTTGAGGTAGACATTCAATTACAGTCTGTTT
>NW_018399294.1:7730-8080 GCF_002168275.2 Theobroma umbraticum | reverse complement strand
AAAAGAGTAATAAGGTTTTTGAAGGAATAAAAGACTATAAATTAACTTTTCTTGTCAATGAATGCTTATTTTATCACCTTTCTTGAGGTAGACACTCAATTATAGTCTGTTTTAATGAAAAATGTATAAAAATTCAACTTAAAATCAATTATAAGATTATAATGCCTTTTAAAGCGGGGACTAGGCTTTTGAAGGAATGAGTGACTATAAATGAACTTTTCTTGCTAATGAAAGTTATTTCCTTCACATTTCTTAAGGTAAACATTCAATTATAGTCTGTTTTAAAGAAAAATGTAAAAAAAATTGAACTTGAAATCAATTATGAGATTATAAAATCATTTAAAGCGAGT
>NW_018399294.1:7518-7630 GCF_002168275.2 Theobroma umbraticum | reverse complement strand
ATTTTTAGTTAAAGTAGACTATAATTAATTGTCTACCTCAAGAAACATAAAGAAAAAGGCATTCATTAATAGGAAAGTTTCATTTATAGTCACTCATTCCTTCAAAAGCCTT
>NW_018399294.1:6291-7508 GCF_002168275.2 Theobroma umbraticum | reverse complement strand
TTAAATGGTTTTATTATCTCAAAATTAATTTTATGGTCAATCTTTTTTACATTTTTAGTTAAAACAGACTATATTTAAATGTCTACCTTGTGAAACATGAAGAAAAAGGCATTCATTGGCAAGAAAAGTCTAACTATAGTCACCTATTCTTTCAAAAGGCTTATTACTCGCTTTAAATGGTTTTATAATCTCATAATTGATTTTCGGTTGAATTTTTTACATTTTTTATTAAAACAGACTATAATTAAATGCTTCCCTTGGGAAACGTGTAAGAAACTTATTTATTTGTAAAAAAGTTTATTTATAGTCTCTCATTCTTTCAAAAGCCTTATTACTCGCTTTAAATGATTTTATAATCTCATAATTGATTTCAAGTTCAATTTTTTTACATTTTTCATTAAAACAGACTATAATTGAATGTTTACCTCAAGAAATGTGAAGGAAATAACATTCATTAGCAAGAAAAGTTCATTTATAGTCACTCATTCCTTTAAAAACCTTAGTCCTCGCTTTAAAAGGCATTATAATCTTATAATTGATTTTAAGTTGAATTTTTATATATTTTTCTTTAAAACAGACTATAATTGAGTGTCTACCTCAAGAAATGTGATAAAATAAGCATTCATTGGCAAGAAAAGTTAATTTATAGTCTTTTATTCCTTCAAAAACCTTATTACTCTTTTTAAATAGTTTTATAATCTCATAATTGATTTTAGGTTCAATTTGTTTATATTTTTAGTTAAAACAGACCATAATTGAATGTCTACCTCAAGCAATATGAAAAAAAAGCATTCAGTGGCAAGAAAAGCATATTTATAGTCTCTCATTCCATCAAAAGCCTTGTTACTGGCTTTAAATAGTTTTATAATCTGATAATTGATTTTAGGTTCAATGTTTTGCACATTATTGGTTAAAACATAGTATAATTAAATGTCTACCTCAAGAAACGTGAAGACAAGGCATTCATTGGCAAGAAAAGTCCATTTATAGCCACCTATTCCTGCAAAAGCCTTATTACTCGCTTTAATTGGTTTTATAATCTCATAATTATTTTTAAGTAAAATTGTTTTGCATTCTTCATTAAAACAGACGATAATTGAATGTCTGCCTCAGGAAACATTAGAAACACCATTCATTGAGAAAAAAAATTCCATTTATAGTCACCATTCCTTCAAAAGCCTTATTACTTGCTTTAAATAGTTTTATAATCTCATAAT
>NW_018399294.1:5773-5953 GCF_002168275.2 Theobroma umbraticum | reverse complement strand
CATTCCTTCAAAGGCCTTATTACTCACTTTAAATGGTTTTATAATTTCATAACTGATTTTAGGTTCAATATTTTTTACATTATTGGTTAAAATAGATTATAATTGAGTATCTACCTCAAAAAACATGAAAAAAGGGCATTCATTGGTAAGAAAAGTCTATTTATAGTCACCCATTCCTGC
>NW_018399294.1:5628-5763 GCF_002168275.2 Theobroma umbraticum | reverse complement strand
TTAGTCGTTTTAAATGATTTTATAATCTCATAATTGATTTTAAGTTTAATTATTTTACATTCTTGATTAAAACAGGCTATAATTGACTGTTTATCTCAAAAACATGTAGAAAAAGCCATTCATTGAGAAGAAAAG
>NW_018399294.1:5503-5618 GCF_002168275.2 Theobroma umbraticum | reverse complement strand
GTCACCCATTCTTTCAAAAGCCTTATTACTGGCTTTAAATCATTTTATAATCTCATAATTTATTTTAGGTTGAATTTTTTTACATTTTTGGTTAAAATAGACTATAATTGAATGT
>NW_018399294.1:4968-5150 GCF_002168275.2 Theobroma umbraticum | reverse complement strand
CTCATAATTGATTTTAAGTTGAATATTTTTACTTTGTTCATTAAAAGATACTATGATTGAGTGTCTACCTTGAGAAATGTACAAAAAAAGCTGTTCATTGACAGGAAAAATCAATTTGTAATTGTCAATCCTTTAAAAGCCTTAGTACTCGCTTTAAATAGTTTTATAATCTCATAATTGAT
>NW_018399294.1:3613-4776 GCF_002168275.2 Theobroma umbraticum | reverse complement strand
AAGGCCTCATTACTCGCTTTAAATGGTTTTATAATTTCATAATTGATTATAGGTTCAACATTTTTTACATTATTGGTTAAAACTGACTATAATTGAACGTCTACCTCAAGAAACGTGAAAAAAAAGAGCATTCATTGGCAAGGAAAGTCCATTTATAGTCACCCATTCTTGCAAAAGCCTTATTACTCGCTTTCAACGATTTTATAATCTCATAATTGATTTTAAGTTGAATTGTTTTACATTATTCATGAAAACAGACTATAATTGAATGTCTGCCTTAGGAAATATGTAGAAAAAGCAAGTTATTGAGAAAAAAATTCATCTATAGTCACCTATTCCTACAAAAGCCTTATTACTCGCTTTAAATAATTTTATAATCTCATAATTGATTTTAGGTTAAATTTTTTTACATTTTTGGTTAAAACAGACTATAACTAAATGTCTACCTTAAGAAATATGAAGCAAAAAGCATTCATTGGCAAGAAAAGTCTATTTATAGTCTCCCATTCCTTCAAAAACCATATTACTCGCTTTAAATAGTTTTATAATTTCATAATTGATTTTACGTTTAATATTTTTACATATTCATTAAGATAGATTATAATTGAATGCCTACTTGAAGAAACATGAAGAAAAAGGTATTCATTGGTAAGAAAAGTCCGTTTATAGTCACCCATTCCTGCAAAAACCTTATTACTCATTTTAAATGATTTTATAAACTCATAATTGATTTTAAGTTCAATTTTTTTACATTCTTCATTAAACCATACTATAATTGAATGTTTACCTAGGAAACGTGCAGAAAAAGCCATTCATTGGCAAGAAAAGTCCATTTATAACTGCTAATTCTTTCAAAAGCCTTATTACTCGCTTTAAATGGTTTTATAGACTCATAATTGATTTTAAGTTGATTTTTTTTACATTCATCATTAAAACAGACTATAAATGAATGTCTGCTTTAGAAAAAGTGCAAAAAAGCCATTCATTGAAAAGAAAAATCTATTTATAGTCACCAATTCTATCAAAAGCCTTATTACTCGCTTTAATTGGTTTTATAATCTCATAATTGATTTTAAGTTAAATTGTTTCACATTTTTTAGTTAAAACAGACTGTAACTGAATGTATACCTCAAGAACCGTGAAGAAAAAAGCATTCATTGGGA
>NW_018399294.1:2990-3222 GCF_002168275.2 Theobroma umbraticum | reverse complement strand
AAGAAAAGTTCATTTATAGTCACCCATACCTTCAAAAGCCTTATTACTTGCTTTGAATGATTTTATAATGTCATAATTGATTTTAAGTTTTTTTTTTTTACATTTTTAGTTAAGTAGACTATAATTAATTGTCTACCTCAAGAAACATAAAGAAAAAGGGATTCATTAATAGGAAAGTTTCATTTATAGTCACTCATTCCTTCAAAAGCTTTATTACTCACTTTAAATGGTT
>NW_018399294.1:2389-2890 GCF_002168275.2 Theobroma umbraticum | reverse complement strand
TATAATCTCATAATTGATTTTAAGTTGAATGTGTTTATATTTTTCATTAAAACAGACTATAATTGAATGTTTACCTAGAGAAATGTGTAAAAAAAGCCATTCACTGGGAAGAAAAGTCTTTTTATAGTCTCATATTCCTTGAAAAGTCTTATTACTCGCTTTTAATGGTTTTATAATCACATAATTGACTTTAAGTTGAATTTTTTTATATTTTTGGTTAAAAAGGCTATAACTGACTGTTTGCCTTAGGGAACGTGAAGCAAATGCCATTTATTGGCACGAAAAGTCCATTTATAGTCACTCAAGCCTTCAAAAGCCTTATTATTTGCTTTAAATGGTTTTTTGAGCTAATAATTGACTTCAAGTTGAATTTGTTTTATATATTTTTTTAAAACAGACTATAATTGAAAGTTTATCTCGAGAAATGTGAAGAAAAAAAGCATTCAATGGTAAGAAAAGTCTATTTATAGTCACCCATACCTTCAAAAGCCTTATTACTTG
>NW_018399294.1:832-2051 GCF_002168275.2 Theobroma umbraticum | reverse complement strand
TTTATTACTCACTTTAAATGGTTTTATTATCTCAAAATTGATTTTATGTTCAATCTTTTTTACATTTTTAGTTAAAACAGACTATATTTAAATGTCAACCTTGTGAAACATGAAGAAAAAGGCATTCATTGGCAAGAAAAGTCCAACTATAGTCACCTATTCTTTCAAAAGCCTTATTACTCACTTTAAATGGTTTTATAATCTCATAATTGATTTTAGGTTGAATTTGTTACATTTTTTATTAAAACATACTACAATTGAATGCTTGCCTTGGGAAACATGTAGAAAAACTTATTTATTTATAAAAAAAAGTTCATTTATAGTCTCTCATTCTTTCAAAAGCCTTTTTACTCCTTTTAAATGATTTTATAATCTCATAATTGATTTCAAGTTTAATTTTTTATATTTTTAGTTAAAACAGACTATAATTGAATATTTACCTAAAGAAATATGAAAAAAACAACATTCATTGGCAAGAAAAGTTCATTTATAGTCACCCATTCCATCAAAGCCTTAGTCCTCGCATTAAAAGGCATTATAATCTTATAATTGATTTTAAGTTGAATTTTTATACATTTTTTGTTAAAACAGACTATAATTGAGTGTCTACCTCAAGAAACGTGATAAAATAAGCATTCATTAGCAAGAAAAGTTAATTTGTAGTCTTCCATTCCTTTAAAAGCCTTATTACTCATTTTAGATGGTTTTATAATCTCATAATTGATTTTAGGTTCAATTTGTTTACATTTTTGGTTAAAACAGACTATAATTAAATGTCTACCTAAAGAAACATGAAGAAAAGGCATTCAGTGGCAAGAAAAGTCTATTTATAGTCTTTCATTCCTTTAAAAGCCTTAGTTCTCACTTTAAAAGGTATTATAATCTTATAATTAATTTTAAGTTAAATTTTTATACATTTTTCATTAAAACAGACTATAATTGAGTGTCTACCTTAAGAAACGTGATAAAATAAGCATTCACTGGCAAGAAAAGTTAAGTTATAGTCTTCTATTTCTTCAAAAGCCTTATTGCTCGTTTTAAATCGTTTTATAATCTCACAATTGATTTTATGTTCAATTTGTTTACATTTTTAGTTAAAACAGACTATAATTGATGTCTACCTCAAGAAACATCAAGGAAAAACCATTCAGTGGCAAGAAAAGTCCATTTATAGTCTCTCATTCCTTCAAAAGCCTTAGTCCTCGCTTTAAAAGGCATT
>NW_018399294.1:194-538 GCF_002168275.2 Theobroma umbraticum | reverse complement strand
AAGCTTTATTACTTGCTTTAAATGGTTTTATCATCTCATAATTGATTTTAGGCTGAATTGCTTTACATTTTTTATTAAAACAGACTATAATTGAATGTTTGCCTCAGAAAACATGAAGAAAAGCCATTCGTTGGCAATAAAAGTCCATATATAGTCACCCATTCCTTCAAAAGCCTTATTCCTCACTTTAAATGGTTTTACAATCTCGTAATTTATTTTAAGTTAAATTTTTTTACATTTTAGGTTAAAACCGACTATAATTAAATGTCTATCTCAAGAAACATAAAGAAAAAAGCATCCATGGGCAAGAAAAGTCCATTTGTAGTCACCCATTCTTTCAAAAG
>NW_018399294.1:0-184 GCF_002168275.2 Theobroma umbraticum | reverse complement strand
CGCTTTAAATGATTTTATAACCTCATAATAGATTTTAAGTTAAATTTTTTTCTTTTTTAGTTAAAACTAACTATATTTGAATGTTTACCTCAAGAAACATAAAGAAAAAAGCAGTCGTTGGCAAGAAAAGTTCATTTATAGTTACCAATTCCTTCAAAAGCTTTATTACTCGCTTTAAATGGTT
>NW_018399293.1:7435-7548 GCF_002168275.2 Theobroma umbraticum | reverse complement strand
CTTGCCAATGAATGTCTTTCTCTTCATGTTTTCCAAGGCAGACATTCAATTATAATTTTTTTTAACTAAAAATGTGAAAAAATTCAACTTAAAATCAATTATGAGATTATAAA
>NW_018399293.1:7171-7291 GCF_002168275.2 Theobroma umbraticum | reverse complement strand
GGGCTTTTCTTGCCAATGAATGGGTTTTTCTTCATGTTTCTTGAGACAAACATTTAGTTGTAATCTGTTTTAACCACATGTAAAAAAATTCAACCTAAAATCAATTATAAGATTATAAAA
>NW_018399293.1:6913-7161 GCF_002168275.2 Theobroma umbraticum | reverse complement strand
CGAGTAATAAGGCTTTTGAAGGCATGGGTGAATATAAATGGATTTTCATTGTTAATGAATGGCTTTTTCTTCACGTTTCATAAGGCAGACACTTAACTATAACTTGTTCTAACCAAGAATGCAAGAAAATTCAACCTATTCTAATCAATTATGAGTTTATAAAACTATTGAAAGTGAGTAATTAAAGCTTTTGAAGGGATAGGTGAATATAATTAGAGTTTTCTTGCCAATGAATGGCTTTTTCTTCA
>NW_018399293.1:6554-6731 GCF_002168275.2 Theobroma umbraticum | reverse complement strand
AATCAATTATGAGATTATAAAACCATTTAAGGCGAGTAATAAGGCTTTTGAAAGCTTGAGTGGCTATAAATGGACTTTTTATACCAATAGATAGCTTTTGCTTCATGTTTCTCAAGGTAGACATTCAATTATAATATATTTCATCAAAAAAGTAAAAAAATATAATTTAAAATCAAT
>NW_018399293.1:6366-6544 GCF_002168275.2 Theobroma umbraticum | reverse complement strand
TAAAACTATTTAAAGCGAGTAATATGGCTTTCAAAGGCTCAACTGACTGTAGATGGGCTTTTGTTGGCAATGAATGGCTTTCTCTTCATGTTTCTCGAAGTAAACATTCAATTATAATTTGTTTTAACTAAAAATGCAAAAAATTCAACTTAAAATCAATTATGAGATTATAAAACCA
>NW_018399293.1:5864-6356 GCF_002168275.2 Theobroma umbraticum | reverse complement strand
GTAAGAAGGCTTTTGAAGGCATGGGTGACTATAAATAGACTTTTCTTGTCAATGAATGCCTTTTTCTTCAAATTTTTTGAGGCAGACATTCAATTATAATCTGTTTTTACTAAAAATGTAAAAAAATTTAACTTAAAATCAATTATGAGATTGCAGAACCATTTAAATCAAGTAATAGAGCTTTTGAAGGCATAGGTGACTATAAATGGATTTTTTTTTGTCAATGAATGACTTTTTCTTCATGTTTCATGAGGCAAACATTCAGTTATAATCTGTTTTAACCAAAAATGCAAAAAAGTTCAACCTAAATCAATTATGAGACTATAGAACCATTTAAAGCAAGTAATAAGGATTTTACAAGCATGGGTGGCTACAAATAGACTTTTGTTGCTAATGAAAGGGGTTTTTTTCACATTTCCAGAGGTAGAGATTTAATTATAATCTGTTTTAATCCTAAAAGTAAAAAAATTCAACTTAAAATCAATTATGAGA
>NW_018399293.1:5550-5854 GCF_002168275.2 Theobroma umbraticum | reverse complement strand
ATTTAAAATGAGTAATAAGGCTTTTGAAGGTTTGAGCAACTATAAATGGACTTTTCATATCAATGGATGGCTTTTACTTCATGTTTTTCAAGGCAAACATTCAATTACAAGATAAGTTAATCAAAAAAGTAAAAAAATTTAACTTTAAATCGATTGTGAGATTATAAAACCATTTAAAGTGAGTAATATGTCCTTCGAAGGCTTGAGTGACTATAAATGGGATTTTCTTGCCAATGAATAAGTTTTTCTTCACATTTTCTGAGGTAAACATTCAATTACAATCTATTTTAGTGAAAAATGTAAA
>NW_018399293.1:5194-5538 GCF_002168275.2 Theobroma umbraticum | reverse complement strand
AAAATCAATTATGAGATTATAAAATCATTTAAAGCGAGTGATAAGGCTTTTGAATGTATGGGTGACTATAAATAGACTTTTGTTATCAATGAATAACTTTTTCTTCATGTTTCTGAAGGTAGCCAGTCAATTACAATTTGTTTTAGCTAAAAATGTAAAACAATTCAATCTAAAATCAATTATGAGATTGCAAAACTATTTAAAGCTAGTAGCAAGGCTTTCAAAGGCATGGGTGACTATGAATGGACTTTTCTTGTCAATGAATGGTTTTTTCTTCATGTTTCCCAAGACAGATATTCAATTATAATCAGTTTTAACCAAAAATGTAAAAAAATTCAACCTAA
>NW_018399293.1:4975-5132 GCF_002168275.2 Theobroma umbraticum | reverse complement strand
AAGGCTTGGGTGACTATGAATAGGCTTTTCTTTCAAATAAATGAATTTTTCTTTATGTTACATAGGGCAAACATTCAGTTATAATTTGTTTTAATCAAAATGCAAAAAAATTCAACCTGAAATCAATTATGAGATTATAAAACCATTTAAAGCAAGT
>NW_018399293.1:4807-4952 GCF_002168275.2 Theobroma umbraticum | reverse complement strand
TGACTACAAATGGACTTTTATTACCAATGAATGGCTTTTTTCTTCATGTTTTTCAAGGCAACATTCAATTATAAACTATTTTAACAAAAAATATAAAACAATTCAACATAAAATCAAATTTGAGGTTATAAAACCATTTAAAGCG
>NW_018399293.1:4682-4797 GCF_002168275.2 Theobroma umbraticum | reverse complement strand
CTTTTGAAGGCGTGGGTGACTATAAATGACTTTTCTTGCCAATAAATAGGTTTTTCTTTATGTTTCCCAAGACAGACATACAATTATAATCTATTTTAACCGAAAATGTAAAAAA
>NW_018399293.1:4461-4672 GCF_002168275.2 Theobroma umbraticum | reverse complement strand
AAATCAATTATAAGATTATAAAATCAATTAAAGCAAGTAATAAGGCTTTTGAAGGCTTGAGAGACAACAAATGGACTTTTTATGGCAATGGATGGCTTTCGCTTAACATTTCTCAAGGCAGATATTCAATTATAATATATTTTAATAAAAAATATAACATAATTCAAGTTAAAATCAATTATGAGATTATAAAACCATTTAAAGCAAGTAA
>NW_018399293.1:4023-4274 GCF_002168275.2 Theobroma umbraticum | reverse complement strand
TTTTCTTCACGTTTTCCAAGGTAAAAATGTAATTGTAATCTCTTTTAACCAAAAATGTAAAAAAAATCAACTTAGAGTCAATTTTGAGGTTATAAAGCCATTTAAAGCGAATAATAAGGCTTTTGAAGACATGGATGACTATAAATGGGCTTTTCTTGCCAATGATTGACTTTTTCTTCATGTTTTCCAAGGCAAACATTCAACTATAATCTGTTTAAACTAAAAATGTAAAAAAAATTCAACTTAAAATC
>NW_018399293.1:3936-4013 GCF_002168275.2 Theobroma umbraticum | reverse complement strand
TTATAAAACTATTTAAAGCGAGTCATAAGGCTTCCAAAGCCTTGGGCTATTATAAATGGGCTTTTCTTGCCAATGAA
>NW_018399293.1:3839-3926 GCF_002168275.2 Theobroma umbraticum | reverse complement strand
TTCATGTTTCCCTAGGCAAACATTCAATTATAATATGTTTTAACCAAAAATATAAAAAAAAAATTAACCTAAAATCAATTATGAGAT
>NW_018399293.1:3605-3829 GCF_002168275.2 Theobroma umbraticum | reverse complement strand
TTTAAAGCGAGTAATAAGGCTTTTAAAGTTATGAGTGAATATAAATGAATTTTTGTTGTTAATGAATAGCTTTTTCTTCACATTTCCTAAGGTAGACATTTAACTATAACTTGTTCTAACCAAGGATGCAAGAAAATTTAACCTAAAATTAATTATATGTTTATAAAACTATTTAAAGCGAGTAATAAGGCTTTCGAAGAGATAGGTGAATATAATTAGAGTTT
>NW_018399293.1:3434-3595 GCF_002168275.2 Theobroma umbraticum | reverse complement strand
GAATGGCTTTTTCTTCATGTTTCTTACGGTGAACATTCAATTATAATCTGTTTTAACTAACAATGTAAACAAATTCAACTTAAAATCAGTTATGAGATTATTAGACCATTTAGAGCGAGTAATAAGGCTTTTAAAGGAATAGGTGACTGTAAATAGACTTT
>NW_018399293.1:3137-3424 GCF_002168275.2 Theobroma umbraticum | reverse complement strand
GAATGGCTTTTTCTTCATGTTTGTTGAGGTAGACACTTAATTATAACTTGTTTTAACCAAAAATGCAAGAAATTCAACCTAAGATCACATATGAGTTTATAAAACTATTTAAAACAAATAATAAGGCTTTTGAAAGGCTGAGTGACTATCAATGGACTTTTTTCCCAATAAATGGCTTTTTCTTTACGTTTTCAGAGGCAGACATTCAATTACAATCTATTTTAAGTAAAAATGTAAATAAATTCAACTTAAAATCAATTATGAGACTGTAAAACCATTTAAAGCGA
>NW_018399293.1:2901-3127 GCF_002168275.2 Theobroma umbraticum | reverse complement strand
TTTCGAAGGCTTAGATGACTATAAATGGGCTTTTCTTGCCAATGAATGAGTTTTTCTTTACATTTCTCAAGGTCAACATTCAATTACAATCTATTTTAACCAAAAATATAAAACAATGCAACTTGAAATCAATTATGAGATTATAATACCATTTAAAGTGAGTAATAAGCCTTTCGAATGCATGGGTGACTATAAATAGACTTTTCTTGTTGATGAATGGTTTTTC
>NW_018399293.1:2467-2624 GCF_002168275.2 Theobroma umbraticum | reverse complement strand
ATAAGGCTTTTGAAGGTATAAGTGACTATAAATGGACTTCTCTTGCCAATGAATAGCTTTTTCTTCTCATTTCTCGAGACAAACATTCAATTATAATCTATTGTAACCAAAAATGCAAAAAAAATCAACTTAAAATCAATTATGAGATTATAAAACC
>NW_018399293.1:645-2078 GCF_002168275.2 Theobroma umbraticum | reverse complement strand
AAATCAATTATAAGGTTATAAAACCATTTAAAGTGAGTAATAAGGCTTTTGAAGGCATGAGTAATTATAAATGGACATTTCTTATCAATGAATGGCTTTTTCTTTACGTTTTTTGAAGTATACATTCAATTACAATCTATTTTAGTGAAAATGTAAAAAAATTCAACTCAAAATCAATCTTGAGGTTATAAAACCATTTAAAGCGAGTAATAAGGATATCGAAGGTATGGGTGACTATAAATGGACTTCTTTTGCCAATGAATAGCTTTTTCTTATCGTTTCTCAAGGTAGACATTCAATTATAATCTGTTGTAACTAAAAATGTAAAAAAATTCAACTTAAAATCAATCATGAGATTATAAAACCATTTAAAGCAACTAATAAGGTTTTAAAGGCATGGGTGACTGTAAATAGACTTTTATTGCCAATGAATGGGGTTTTTTTCATGTTTCCAGAGGCAGACATTCAATTAAAATCTGTTTTAACCCAAAATATAAAATAATTCAGCTTAAAATCAATTATGAGATTATAAAACTATTTAAAACGAGTAATAAGGGTTTCGAAAGCTAGAGTGACTATAAATGGGCTTCTCATATCAATGGATGGCTTTTACTTCACGTTTCCTAAGGCAGACTTTCAATTATAATATATTTGAATAAAAAAACTAAAAAAATTCAACTTAAAATCAATAATGAGATTATAAAACCATTTAAAGCCGATATCAAGGCTTCCAAAGGCTTAGGTGCCTATAAGTGGGCTTTTCTTGCCTATAAATGGGCTTTTCTTGCCTATGAATGGATTTTTCTTCACGTTTCCTAAGGTAAACATTCAATTACAATATGTTTTAACCAAAAGTGTAAAACAATTCAACCTAAAATCAATTATGAGGTTATAAAATAATTTAAAATGAGTAATAAGGCTTTTGAAGGCATGAGTGATTATAAATGGACATTTCTTGTCAATGAATGGCTTTGTCTTTATGTTTCTCAAGGTAGACAATCAACTATAATCTATTTTAATAAAAAATGTAAAAAAATTTAACCTAAAATCAATTATGAGATTGTAAAATAGTTTAAAATGAGTAATAAGGCTTTCGAAGGCTTGGGTGACTATAAATGGGCTTTTTTTTTCCAATGAATAGATTTTTCTTCATGTTTCCTAAGACATATAGTCAATTATAATCTATTTTAACAAAAATGTAAAACAATTCAACCTAATATCAATTATGAGATTATAAAACCATTTAAAGCGCGTAATAAGGCTTTCGAAGGCTAGAATGACTATAAGTGGGCTTTGCTTGCAAATAAATGAGTTTTTCTTCATGTTTCCCTAGGCAAACATTCAATTATAATGTATTTTAACCAAAAACATAAAACAAATAAACCTAAAATCAATTATGAGATTATAAAACCATTTAAAGTGAGTAATAAGGC
>NW_018399293.1:0-321 GCF_002168275.2 Theobroma umbraticum | reverse complement strand
ATAAGGCTTTCAAAGGCATGGGTAACTATAAATGGACTTTTCTTGTCAATGAATAGCTTTGTCTTCATGTTTCCTATGGCAAGCATTCAATTGTAAACTGGTTTAAACAAAAATATTAAAAAATTCAGCCTAAAAT
Organism: Theobroma umbraticum; assembly: GCF_002168275.2. NCBI lineage: Eukaryota > Viridiplantae > Streptophyta > Magnoliopsida > Malvales > Malvaceae > Theobroma > Theobroma umbraticum. Next base: position 185 of record NW_018399293.1, on the reverse strand, counting down.
CAACTATGAGATTACAAAACAATTTAAAGTGATTAATAAGGGTTTTGAGGGGATGGGTGACTATAAATGGACTTTTCTTGCTAATGAATATCTTTTTCTTCATGTTTTCCAAGGTAAACAATCAATTATTCTCTGTTTTAATAAAAAATATAAAAAAAATTTAACTTAAAATCAATTATGAGATT
>NW_018399292.1:1052-1165 GCF_002168275.2 Theobroma umbraticum | reverse complement strand
GATTTTAAGTTGAATTTTTTTACATTTTTTATTAAAAAATACTATAATTAAATGCTTGCTTTGAGAAACATGCCAAAAAAGCCATTCATTAAGAAGAAAAGTCCATTTATAGT
>NW_018399292.1:697-899 GCF_002168275.2 Theobroma umbraticum | reverse complement strand
AAGCTTATTACTCGCTTTAAACGGTTTTATAATCTCATAATTGATTTTAAGTTACATTTTTTTTACCTTTTTTGCTCAAATAGAGTATAGTCGATTGTCTACCTCATGCAAAAAAAGTTATTCATTGGAAAGAAAAGTCCATTTATACTCACTTATTCCTTCAAAAGCCTTATTACCCGTTTTTAATGATTTTATAATCTCA
>NW_018399292.1:438-683 GCF_002168275.2 Theobroma umbraticum | reverse complement strand
CAGACTATAATTGAATACTTACCTTGGGAAATGTGCAAAAAAAGCCTATTCATTAAGAAAATAGTCCATTTATAATCACCCATTTCTTCAAAAGTCGTATTACTCGGTTTAAATGTTTTTATAATCTCATAATTGATTTTAAATTGAATTTTTTTTTCATTTTTGGTTAAAACAGACTATAATTAAATGCTTGCCTCAAGAAACATACAAAAAAGCCATTCATTGAGAAGAAAAGTCCATTTATA
>NW_018399292.1:118-294 GCF_002168275.2 Theobroma umbraticum | reverse complement strand
CATTCCTTCAAAAAGCTTATTACTCGCTCTAAACGGTTTTATAATCTCATAATTAATTTTAAATTGAACAATTTTATATGTTCTGTTAAAACAGACAATAATTGATTGTTTACCTCAAAAAACATGCAAAAAAAGCTATTCATTGAGAATAAAAGTCTATTTATAGTCACTCATTC
>NW_018399292.1:0-108 GCF_002168275.2 Theobroma umbraticum | reverse complement strand
CTTATTACTTGCTTTAAATTATTTTATAATCTCATAAATTATTTTAAGTTGAATTTTTTTAATTTTTCTTTAGAACAAACAATAATTGAATGTTTATCTTGAGAAATG
>NW_018399291.1:9205-9324 GCF_002168275.2 Theobroma umbraticum | reverse complement strand
ATAATTGATTTTAAGTTAAATTTTTTTACATTTTTCATTAAAATAGACAATAATAAAATGTTTACCTCGAAAAATATGAGGAAAAAAGAATTCGTTGACAAGAAAAGTCTATTTATAGT
>NW_018399291.1:8844-9195 GCF_002168275.2 Theobroma umbraticum | reverse complement strand
TTCAAAAGCCTTATTACTCGTTTTTAATATTTTTATAATCTTATAATTGATTTTAAGTTGAATTGTTTTATATTTTTAATTAAAACAAATTATAATTGAATATGTACCTCGAGAAATGTAATGAAGAAGGCATTCATTAGCAAAAAAAGTTTATTTAAAGTCACCCATTTTTTCAAAAGCTCTATTACTCACTTTAAATGGTTTTATTATCTCAAAATTGATTTTAAAGTTAATTTTGTTACCTGCTTGGTCAACACAGATTATAATTAAATGTCTATTTTAAGAAACGTAAAGAAAAAGGTATTCATTAGTAAGAAAAGTCTATTTATAGTCACATATTCCTTCAAAAGC
>NW_018399291.1:8735-8834 GCF_002168275.2 Theobroma umbraticum | reverse complement strand
ACTTTAAATGGTTTTATAATATCATAATTGATTTTAAGTTAATTATTTTTATATTTTTCATTAAAATAGATAATAATTGAATGTCTACCTCAAGAAACA
>NW_018399291.1:8615-8725 GCF_002168275.2 Theobroma umbraticum | reverse complement strand
TGCATTCAATGGTAAGAAAAGTCTATTTATAGTCAAATATTCCTTCAAAAATTTTATTACTCGATTTAAAAGGTTTTATCTCATAATTGATTTTAACTTGAATTTTTTTA
>NW_018399291.1:8402-8605 GCF_002168275.2 Theobroma umbraticum | reverse complement strand
TAAAAGAGACTATAATTGAATGTCTACCTCAAGAAACATAAAGGAAAAGGCATTCATTGGCAAGAAAAGTGCATTTGTAGTCTCTCATTCTCTTAAAAGCCTTATTGCTCGTTTTAAATGGTTTTATAATCTCATAATTGATTTAAAGTTTAATTGTTTTATATTTTTAGTTAAAACAGACTATAATTGAATGTCTACCTTGA
>NW_018399291.1:8139-8392 GCF_002168275.2 Theobroma umbraticum | reverse complement strand
GAAAAAGATATTCATTGCAAAAAAGTTCATTTGTCGTCACCCATTCCCTCAAAAGCCTTATTACTCACTTTAAATAGTTTTATAATTTGATAATTAATTTTAAGTTAAATTTTTTTACATTGTTCATTAAAACAAACAATAATTAAATGCTTGCCTCGAGAAACGTGTATGAAAAACCATTTATTGGTAAGAAAAATTCATTTATAGTCTCTTATTCTTTCAAAAGCCTTATTACTCACTTTAAATAGTTTTA
>NW_018399291.1:7883-8022 GCF_002168275.2 Theobroma umbraticum | reverse complement strand
TTATAGTCACCCTTTCCTTCAAAAGCCTTATTACTCGCTTTAAATAGTTTTATAATGTCAAAATTAATTTTAAGTTCAATTTTTTAAATATTTTTAGTTAAAACAAATTATAATTGAATGGTTACCTTGAGAAACGTGA
>NW_018399291.1:7666-7872 GCF_002168275.2 Theobroma umbraticum | reverse complement strand
TTCGCTGGCAAGAAAAGTCCATTTATAGTCACCCATTCTTTCAAAAGCCTTATTGCTTACTTTAAATGGTTTTATAATCTAATAATTGATTTTAAGGTCTTTTTTTCATTTCTAGTTAAAAACATATTATAATTGAATGTCTACCTTGAGAAACTTGAAGATAAAGGCATTCGTTGACAAAAAAAGTCTATTTATAGTCACACATT
>NW_018399291.1:7493-7638 GCF_002168275.2 Theobroma umbraticum | reverse complement strand
TTTATAATCTCATAATTAATTTTAAGTTAAATTTTTTTTATATTTTTAGTTAAACAGACTATAATTGAATATCTACCTTGAGAAACGTGAGGAAAAAAGAATTCATTGGCAAGAAAAGTCCATTTATAGTCTCCCATTCCTTCAA
>NW_018399291.1:7199-7353 GCF_002168275.2 Theobroma umbraticum | reverse complement strand
TCAATTTTTTTTGCGTTATTGGTTAAAATAAATTATAATTGAATGTCTACCTTGAGAAATGTGACGAAAAAGGCATTCATTTGCAAGAAGAGTCTATTTCTAGTTACCCATTCCTTCAAAAGCCTTATTACTCCCTTTGAATAGTTTTATAATC
>NW_018399291.1:6267-7099 GCF_002168275.2 Theobroma umbraticum | reverse complement strand
AGTTGAATTTTTTTACATATTTCATTAAAACAAACTATAATTGAATGCTTGCCTCGAGAAACGTGTAGAAAAAATCATTCATTGGCAAGAAAAGTTCATTTATAGTCTCTCATTCTTTCAAAAGCCTTATTACTTGCTTTAAATAGTTCTATAATCTCATAATTGATTGTAAGTCAAATTTTTTTACATTTTTGGTTAAAGCAGAGAGTAATTGAATATCTACCTTGAGAAACGTGGAAAAAAACATATTCATTGGCAAACAAAGTTTATTTATAGTCACCCTTTCTTTGAAAAGCATTATTACTCGGTTTAAATGGTTTTATAAAGTCAAAATAAATTTTAAGTTTAATTTTTTTAATATTTTTAGCTAAAACAAATTATAATTGAATGCTTACCTTGAGAAACATAAAGTAAAAGGCATTCGCTAGTAAGAGAAGTCCATTTATAGTCACCCATTCTTTCAAAAGCCTTATTGCTCACTTTAAATGGTTTTATAATCTCATAATTGATTTTAAGTTAATTTTTTTTCATTTCTAGTTAAAGCTAATTTTTTTTCATTTCTAGTTAAAGCATATTATAATTGAATGTCTACATTAAGAAATGTGAAGAAAAAGGCATTCATTGACAAAAAAAGTCTATTTATAGTTACACATTCCTTCAAAGACCTTATTACTCACTTTAAATAGTTTTATAATCTCATAATTAATTTTAATTTGAATTTTTTTATATTTTTAGTTAAACAGACTATAATTGAATATCTACCTTGAGAAACATGTAAAAAAAAGAATTCATTGGTAAGAAAAGTCCATTTATAGTCTCTCATTCCTTCAAA
>NW_018399291.1:4834-5660 GCF_002168275.2 Theobroma umbraticum | reverse complement strand
TTTACATTTTTAGCTAAAACAGACTATAATTGAATGTCGACTTAGAAAAATATGAAGATAAAGGTATTCATTGCAAAAACAAATCCATTTATAGTCACTCATTCCCTCAAAAACTTTATTACTTGCTTTAAATAGTTTTATAATCTGATAATTGATTTTAAGTTGAATTTTTTTACATTTTCATTAAAACAGACTATAATTGAATGTTTGCCTCAGGAAACATGTAGGAAAAACTATTCATTGGCAAGAAAAGTTCATTTATAGTCTCTCATTCTTTCAAAAGCCTTATTACTTGCTTTAAATGGTTTTATAATCTCATAATTGATTTTAAGTCAAATTATTTTATATTTTTGATTAAAACGGAGAATAATTGAATGTCTACCTTGAAAAACGTGAAAAAAAACATATTCATTGGCAAGCAAAGTCTATTTATAGTCACTCATTTCTTGGAAAGCCTTATTACTCGCTTTAAATGGTTTTGTAATATCAAATTTGATTTTAAGTTCAATTTTTTTAATATTTTTGGCTAAAACAAATCATAATTGAATGCTTACCTTGAGAAATGTGAAGCAAAAGGCATTCGCTAGCAAAAAAAGTCCATTTATGGTCATTTATAGTTTCAAAAACCTTATTGCTCGCTTTAAATAATTTTATAATCTCAGAATTGATTTTAAGTTAATTTTTTTTATTTCTAGTTAAAACAGATTATAATTGAATGTCTACCTTGAGAAACTTAAAGAAAAGACATTCATTGATAAAAAAAATCCATTTATAGTCACTCATTCCTTCAAAGGCCTTATTACCCACATTAAATAGTTTTATAATC
>NW_018399291.1:4526-4734 GCF_002168275.2 Theobroma umbraticum | reverse complement strand
TTTAAATAGTTTTATAATCTCATAATTGATTTTAACTTGACCTTTTTTGCATATGTCATTAAAAGAGACTATAATTGAATGTTTACCTTAAAAAACAGAAAGAAAAAGGCATTCATTGGCAAAAAAAGTACATTTATAGTCTCTCATTCTTTGAAAAGCCTTATCGCTCGCTTTAAATGATTTTATAATCTGATAACTGATTTTAAGT
>NW_018399291.1:4417-4516 GCF_002168275.2 Theobroma umbraticum | reverse complement strand
TACATTTTTGGTTAAAACAGACTATAATTGAATGTCTACTTAAAGAAATATGAAGAAAAAGGTATTCATTGCAAAAAAAGTCTATTTATAGTCACCCAT
>NW_018399291.1:4242-4407 GCF_002168275.2 Theobroma umbraticum | reverse complement strand
ACTTTATTACTCACTTTAAATAGTTTTATAATCTGATAATTGATTTTAAGTTGTATTTTTTAAAATCTTTCATTAAAACAGACTATAATTGAATGTTTACCTCAGGAAACGTGTAGGAAAAACTATTCATTGGCAAGAAAAGTTCATTTATAGTCTCTCATTCTT
>NW_018399291.1:3292-3712 GCF_002168275.2 Theobroma umbraticum | reverse complement strand
GATTATAATTGAATGTCTACCTTAAGAAACTTGAAGAAAAGGCATTCATTGGTAAAAAAAAAGTCCATTTATAGTCACTCATTCCTTTAAAAGGTCTTATTACCCACATTAAATAGTTTTATAATCTCATAATTGATTTTAAGCTGAATTTTTTATATTTTTGGTTAAACAAACTATAATTGAATATCTACCTCGAGAAATGTGACGAAAAAAGAATTCATTGGCAAGAAAAGTCCATTTATAGTTTTCCATCCTTCAAAAGCCTTATTGCTCACTTTAAATGGTTTTATAATCTCAAAATTGATTTTAGGTTCAATTTTTTTTACATTATTGGTTAAAACAGATTATAATTGAATGTCTACCTACAGAAATGTAAAGAAAAGGCTTTCATTGGCAAGAAAAGTTCATTTCTAGTTACCC
>NW_018399291.1:2312-3095 GCF_002168275.2 Theobroma umbraticum | reverse complement strand
TAAATAGTTTTATAATCTCAAAATTGATTTAAATTTAATTTCTTTATACTTTTTTTGAAAACAGATTGCAATGGAATGTTTACCTTGAGAAATGTGAAGAAAAAGACATTCACTTGTAAGAAAGGTCCATTTATAGTCACCTATTCTTTCAAAAGGCTTATTACTCGCTTTCAATAGTTTTACAATCTCATAATTGATTTTAAGTTGATTATTTTTATATTTTTTATTAAAATAGATAATAATTGAATGTCTACCTTGAGAAACTTGAAGAAAAAGGCATTCCTTGGCAAAAAAAATCAATTTATAGTCATCCATTTCTTCAAAAGCCTTATTGCTCGCTTTAAATGGTTTTATAATCTCATAAATGATTTCAAGTTGATTATTTTTAAATTTTTCATGAAAATAGACAATAATTGAATGTCTACCTCAAGAAATGTAATGAAAAAGGCATTTTTTGACAAAAAAAAGTCCATTTATGGTCACCCATTCCTTCAAAAGCCTTATTATTCACTTTAAATAGTTTTATATTCTCATCATTGATTTTAAGTTAAATTGTTTTACATTTTTCGTTAAAACACACTAAAATTGAATGTCTACCTTGAGAAACATAAAGAAACGTGAAGAAAAAAGCATTCATTGACATGAAAAATCTTTTTATAGTCTCTCATTCCTTCAAAAGCCTTATTACCCGCTTTAAATAGTTTTATAATCTCATAAATGATTTTAAGTGAATTGTTTTTTACTTTTAGTTAAAAAAAACTATAATTGAATGTCTACCTCAAG
>NW_018399291.1:2182-2302 GCF_002168275.2 Theobroma umbraticum | reverse complement strand
AAAAAGACATTCATTGGTAAAAAAAGTTTATTTATCTTCACCCATTCCTTCAAAAGTCTTATTACCCACTTTAAATGATTTTATTATCTCAAAATTGATTTTAAGTTTAATTTTTTTTAC
>NW_018399291.1:1931-2082 GCF_002168275.2 Theobroma umbraticum | reverse complement strand
TAAGTTGAATTTTTTACATTTTTGATTAAAACAGACTATAATTGAATGTCTACCCCGATAAACATGAAAAAAAGGCATTCACTGGCAAAAAAAGTCCATTTATAGTTACCCATTTCTTCAAAAGCCTTATTACTAGTTTTAAATAGTTTTA
>NW_018399291.1:1455-1921 GCF_002168275.2 Theobroma umbraticum | reverse complement strand
ATTGATTTAAATTTAATTTCTTTATACTTTTTGTTAAAACATATTGCAATTGAATGTTTACCTTGAGAAACGTGAAGAGAAAGACATTCACTAGTAAGAAAGGTCCATTTATAGTCACTTGTTCTTTCAAAAGGCTTATTACTCACTTTAAATAGTTTTACAATCTCATAATTAATTTTAATTTGATTATTTTTACATTTTTTATTAAAGCAGATAATAATTGAATATCTACCTTGAGAAACATAAAGAAAAAGGCATTCGTTGGCAAGGAAAGTCAATTTATAGTCCCCCATTCCTTCAAAAGCCTTATTGCTCGCTTTAAATGGTTTTATAATCTCATAAATGATCCAAGTTGATTATTTTTAAATTTTTCGTTAAAATAGACAATAATTGAATGTCTACCTTGAGAAATGTAAAGAAAAAGGCATTCATTGGCAACAAAAGTCCATTTATAGTCACCCATTCC
>NW_018399291.1:1071-1394 GCF_002168275.2 Theobroma umbraticum | reverse complement strand
TTATATTCTCATCATTGATTTTAAGTTGAATTTTTTTATATTTTTCGTTAAAACATACGAAAATTAAATGTCTACTTCGAGAAATTTGAAAAAAAAAGCATTCATTGACATGAAAAGTCTATTTATAGTCTCCCATTCCTTCAATAGCCTTATTAACCGCTTTAAATGGTTTTATAATCTCATAAATGATTTTAAGTGAATTATTTTATATTTTTGGTTAAAACAAACTATAATTGAATGTCTATCTCGAGAACCGTGAAGAAAAAGGCATTCATTGGTAAAAAAAAGCTTATTTATCTTCACCCATTCCTTCAAAAGTCTTA
>NW_018399291.1:975-1061 GCF_002168275.2 Theobroma umbraticum | reverse complement strand
TAAATGGTTTTATTATCTCAAAATTAATTATAGGTTCAATTTATTTTACATTTTTAGTCAAAATAGATTATAATTGAATGTCTACC
>NW_018399291.1:464-766 GCF_002168275.2 Theobroma umbraticum | reverse complement strand
AAAGGATTATAATTAAGTGCTTTCCTCGAGAAATGTCTATAAAAAGCCATTCATTGAGAAGAAAAGTCCATTTATAGGCACCCATTCCTTTAAAAGCCTTATTAGTCGCTTTAAATGGTTTTATACTTTCAAATTTGATTTTAAGTTGAATTTTTTAAATTTTTGGTTAGAACAGACTATAATTAAATGTCTACACTGAGAAACGTGAAGAAAAATACATCCATTGGTAAAAAAAATTTATTTATAGCCACCTATTCTTTCAAAACACTTATTACTGGCTTAAATAGTTTTATAATCTCAAA
>NW_018399291.1:284-454 GCF_002168275.2 Theobroma umbraticum | reverse complement strand
AGTTCAATTTTTTTTTACATTTTGATTAAAACAGACTATAATTGAATGTTTACCTTGAGAAATATGAGGAAAAAAGCATTCATTGATAAAAGAAGTCTATTTATAGTCACCCATTCTTTCAAAAGCCTTATTACTCGCTTTAGATGATTTTATAATCTCAAAATTGATTT
>NW_018399291.1:138-274 GCF_002168275.2 Theobroma umbraticum | reverse complement strand
TTTTTTTTACATTTTTTGTTAAAACAGGTTATAATTGAATGTTTACCTTAAGAAACATGGACAAAAAGGCATTCACTAGAAAGAAAAGTCCATTTATAGTCACCAATTCTTCCAAAAGCCTTGTTACTCGCTTTAA
>NW_018399291.1:0-128 GCF_002168275.2 Theobroma umbraticum | reverse complement strand
AATCTTATAATTGATTTTAAGTTGATTATTTTTACATTTTTCATTCAAACAAATAATAATTGAATGTCTACCTTATGAAACATGAAGAAAAAGGCATTCATTGACAAGAAAAGTCTATTTATAGTCAC
>NW_018399290.1:3262-3376 GCF_002168275.2 Theobroma umbraticum | reverse complement strand
TAAAAGGCTTATTACTCGCTTTAAATGGTCTTATAATCTCATAATTGATTTTAACTTCATTTTTTTTACATTTTTCATTAAAACATGCTATAATTGAATTCTACCTCGAGAAAC
>NW_018399290.1:3122-3246 GCF_002168275.2 Theobroma umbraticum | reverse complement strand
TTTAAGTTGAATTGTTTTACATTTTTTGTTAAAACAGATAATAATTGAATGTCTGTCTGGAGAAACGTCGAAAAAAAGCCTTTCATTGGGAAGAAAAGTTCATTTATAGTCACTCATTCCTTTA
>NW_018399290.1:2790-2922 GCF_002168275.2 Theobroma umbraticum | reverse complement strand
ACTATAATTGAATGTCTACCTTGAGAAATGTGAAGAAGCAAGCATTCTTTGGCATGAAATGTCCATTTATAGTAACTGATTCCTTCAAAAGTCTTATTACCCGCTTTAAATAGTTTTATAATCTCATAATTG
>NW_018399290.1:2566-2702 GCF_002168275.2 Theobroma umbraticum | reverse complement strand
GTCTACCTTGAGAAACGTGAAGAAGAAAGCATTCTTTGACAAGAAAAGTCCATTTATAGTCACTCATTCGTTCAAAAGTCTCATTACCCACTTTAAATGGTTTTATAATCTCATAATTGATTTTAAGTTGAATTTT
>NW_018399290.1:2055-2204 GCF_002168275.2 Theobroma umbraticum | reverse complement strand
TTTAAATGGTTTTGTAATCTCATAATTGATTTTCAGTTGAATTTTTTTACATTTCTGATTAAAACTTGTTATAATTGAATGTTTACCTTGAGAAGCAGAAAGAAGTAAGCACTCTTTGACAAGAAAAGTCCATTTATAGTCACTCATTC
>NW_018399290.1:1839-1958 GCF_002168275.2 Theobroma umbraticum | reverse complement strand
GAAGAAACAAGCGTTCATTGAGAAGAATAGTCCATTTAGAGTCACCTACTCCTTTGAAAAGCTTATTACTCGTTTTAAACAGCTTTATAATCTCATAATTGATTTTAAGTTGAATTTTT
>NW_018399290.1:1269-1392 GCF_002168275.2 Theobroma umbraticum | reverse complement strand
ATTTATAGTCACTCATTCCTTCAAAAGCCTTATTACCCGCTTCAAATGGTTTTAGAATCTCATAATTAATTTTAAGTTAAATTTTTTTATAGTTTTCTTTAAAACATATTTTAATTGAAAGCC
>NW_018399290.1:996-1114 GCF_002168275.2 Theobroma umbraticum | reverse complement strand
TTCGAAAGCCTTATTACTCGGTTTAAATGATTTTATAATCTTATAATTAATTTTAAGATGAACATTTTTACATTTTTCTTTAAAACAGACAATAATTGAATGTCTATCTCAAGAAACA
>NW_018399290.1:444-557 GCF_002168275.2 Theobroma umbraticum | reverse complement strand
AAAGGCTTATTACTTGCTTTAAATGGTTTTATAATCCCATAATTGATTTTAAGTGAAATTTTTTACATTTTTTGTTAAAACAGACTATAATTGAATGTCTGCTTGGAGAAACT
>NW_018399290.1:0-115 GCF_002168275.2 Theobroma umbraticum | reverse complement strand
TTTAAATGGTTTTATAATCTCATAATTGATTTTAAATTGAATTTTTTTAAATTTCTGATTGAAACATACTATAATTGAATGTTTACCTTGAGAAACATGAAGAAACAAGCGTTCA
>NW_018399289.1:3614-3747 GCF_002168275.2 Theobroma umbraticum | reverse complement strand
GGAAACTATTGAAAAAGTTATTCTTTCAGAACAAAAGTCTATTTATAGTCACCCATTCCCTCAAAAGCTTTTTTACTTAGTTTAAATTATTTTATAATCTCATAATTGATTTTAAGTTAAATATTTTTATATT
>NW_018399289.1:3355-3568 GCF_002168275.2 Theobroma umbraticum | reverse complement strand
TTTAAGTTGAATTTTTTTATATTTTTTGTTAAAACATACTATAATTGAATGTCTGCCTAGAAACACGTCCAAAAAAAGCCATTCATTGGGAAAAAAAGTTCATTTATACTCACTCATTTCTTTAAAAGGCTTATTACTCGCTTTAAATGGTTTTACAAAATCATAATTGATTTTAAGTTGAATTTTTTTACATTTTTGATTAAAACATACTAT
>NW_018399289.1:3134-3251 GCF_002168275.2 Theobroma umbraticum | reverse complement strand
TTTTTGATTAAAACATACTATAATTGAATGTTTATCTTGAGAAACATGAAGAAACAAGTGTTTATTGACAAGAATAGTCCATCTAGAGTCACCTACTCCTTCAAAAAGCTTATTACT
>NW_018399289.1:2848-2974 GCF_002168275.2 Theobroma umbraticum | reverse complement strand
TTTTTTATATTTTTTGTTAAAATAGACTATAATCGATTGTCTACCTCGAAAAACCTGCAAAAAAAGGCATTCATTGAGATGATAAGTTCATTGATAATCACTCATTCCTTCAAAAGGCTTATTACT
>NW_018399289.1:2428-2601 GCF_002168275.2 Theobroma umbraticum | reverse complement strand
TGATTTTAAGTTGAAATTTTTTACATTTGTTGTTAAAACAGACTATAATTGAATTTTTACCTTGGGAACTGGGAAGAAACAAGCATTCATTGACAAGAAAAGTATATTTAGAGTCACCAATTCCTTCAAAAAATCTTATTACTCGCTCTAAATGATTTTATAATCTCATAATT
>NW_018399289.1:2285-2418 GCF_002168275.2 Theobroma umbraticum | reverse complement strand
TGAATTTTTTAATATTTTTAGTTAAAACAGACTGTAATTAAAAGCTTACCTCGAGAAACATCCAAAAAAAGCTATTCATTGACAGAAAAAGTCTATTTATTATCACCCATCCCTCAGGAAACATGCAGAAAAA
>NW_018399289.1:1699-1866 GCF_002168275.2 Theobroma umbraticum | reverse complement strand
CTTATTACTCGCTTTAAATGGTTTTATAATCTCGTAATTGATTATAAGTTGAATAATTTTACACTTTTTATTAAAACAGACTATAAGTGATTATCTACCTTGGGAAATGTGCAAAAAAAAGTCATTCATTGAGAAGAAAAGTCCATTTATAGTCACTCATTCCTTCA
>NW_018399289.1:1299-1423 GCF_002168275.2 Theobroma umbraticum | reverse complement strand
AATTGATTTTAAGTTGAATTTATTTTACATTTTTTGTTAAAACAGACTATAATTGAATGTCTGCCTCAGTAAATGTACAAAAAAAGCCATTCATTGAGAACAAAAGTCCATTTATAGTCACCCA
>NW_018399289.1:749-887 GCF_002168275.2 Theobroma umbraticum | reverse complement strand
TTGGTTAAAACAGACTATAATTAAATGCTTGCCTTGAGAAACATGCAAAAAAAAACTATTCATTGAGAAAAAAGTCCATTTATTGTCACCCATTCCTTGAAAAGGCTTACTACTCGCTTTAAATGGTTTTATAATCTC
>NW_018399289.1:434-582 GCF_002168275.2 Theobroma umbraticum | reverse complement strand
ATAATTGATTTTAAGTTGAATTTTTTTATATTTTTTGTAAAAATAGACTATAATCAACTTTTTACCTCAGAAAAGGTGCAAAAAAAACCATTCATTGAGAGGATAAGTTCATTTGTAGTCACTCATTCCTTCAGAAGGCTTATTACCC
>NW_018399289.1:0-125 GCF_002168275.2 Theobroma umbraticum | reverse complement strand
TGAATTTTTTTATATTTTTTTATGAAAACAACCTATAATTAAATGTTTGATTGGAGAAACGTGCACAAAACCCATTCTTTGGGAAGAAAAGTTCATTTATAGTCACTCATTCCTTTAAAAGGCTT
>NW_018399288.1:1331-1466 GCF_002168275.2 Theobroma umbraticum | reverse complement strand
TTCTTCATGTTTTCTGAGGTAGGCATTCAATTATAATCTATTTTAATAAAAAATGTAAAAATATTCTACTTAAAGTCAATGATGAGATTATAAAAACATTTAAAGCGAGTAATAAGGCTTTTGAAAGCGTGGGTG
>NW_018399288.1:683-832 GCF_002168275.2 Theobroma umbraticum | reverse complement strand
GAAGGTAAGGGTGACTATAAATAGACTTTTCTTGATAATGGATATCTTTTTCTTTATGTTTCTCAAGGTAGACATTGAGTTATAATCTGTTTTAATAAAAAATATATAAAAAATCAATTTAAAATCAATTACGAGATTCTAAAAATATT
>NW_018399288.1:0-137 GCF_002168275.2 Theobroma umbraticum | reverse complement strand
TGAGTGACTATAAATGGACTTTTCTTGCCAATGGATATCTTTTTCTTCATGTTTATTCAGGCAAACATTCAATTATTATCTGCTTTAACCAAAAACGTAAAAAAATTCAACTTAAAATCAATTATGAGATTAGAAAA
>NW_018399287.1:0-1415 GCF_002168275.2 Theobroma umbraticum | reverse complement strand
ATAACTGATCAGATAGATCATGTCAATGCTAACATAATATTTGTTGTTGCAGACAAAATTTGGGGACATCTTTGATTGTGTGGATATACACAGACAACTAACTCTTTTACATCCTTTGCTTAAGAATCACAAAATTGAGGTTCTTGATCCCTTTTTCAATAATGTTTTTCCACACATATCTGCTATATTCTCATTATTATTTCTTACAAAGATTTATTAGCAACAACTAAAGTTTTCTTTAGTTTTGTTGTCATTGAGATGCAATTCAATTTGTTTCCATGAACTACATCTACTAATATTGATCTTTATGTCAAAACAGATGAGGCCTAGTTCAGCTTTGCAAAGAAATTTGAAAAATTCTTCATTTAGCACCGAGTCTTCCTCATCAACTAACGTTGCAAATCTAGTTGGGTTGGGAAAAGGGTGTCCTAAAGGAACCGTTCCCATCCGAAGGACAGTTGGGAAAGAAAACATGATCAGATCCTTTGACTATAATAAGTTTGGGAAAAACCTATCAATAGATTTTCCAATCAAAGAATCCGGTGGCACTGGTTATGATGTAAGTATCCTTGCTACTACATGTAATATATCATGGCTAAATCTTACAGCAGTCCAAAATCTTGTTTTCTCTTTTATTTACTGTAGAAAGGATTCATATAATTAAATTCATTGTATGCTGGAATCGTTCTGCGCCCGGAGGGTGGGAAGTTGATTATATACGAACCAAAGGTGAAAGACCACCAATTTAGCGGAGCAATCATTAAGGTTTCAAATGGAATGCCTGGTAATGCAGGCACTATCCAACTAGGTTGGATGGTAAGTTCATTGTTATCCCAAGGCCTACGTAATACTTGCCGACTTGCAATACTGTCAACTCTAAACTAATATTATTGATTACAGGTCAACCCTCTTTATTTCGGAGATGGGCAAGCAAGATTGTTCGCAGCTTGGGATGTATTTTCTTCATCCCATCCCATCCCACTTTTGTTTGTTTCTAGTCTACTATCACTATTAGTATTACCATTGCCTTACTAATACTAAAACCCTTTTTATCTCTCAGCAAGTAAGTAATGGGAAAATATCAGGATGCTATAATATGGATTGTCCTGGCTTTGTTCAAGTAAATCGCTACGCCACTTTTGGTTCTACTTTTAGCCATGTTTCCGTAATTGACGGGCCGCAATATGGAACCCACATGAGTTTGACCGTGGTAAACTCAAAACTTCATATGATTATTAACTAGTAATTTTTGAGAACAACACTGATTTATTTGTTCCATAACAATAGGAACCCAGTGGAAATTGGTGGGTCAACATTCGAAATGTTGGGATTGGCTACTTTGCGAACGAGTTCCTCACTGGATTAAGGGCTGGTGCCGATTTGACGTTCTGGGGAGGAACAGTGTACAGCCCCTT
>NW_018399286.1:1078-1222 GCF_002168275.2 Theobroma umbraticum | reverse complement strand
GGAATGAGTGACTATAAATGAACTTTTCTTCTCAATGAATGGTTATTTTTGCATGTTTCTTAAGGTAAACATTCAATTATAGACTGTTTTAACATAAAATGTAAAAACATTCAACTTAAAATCAATTATGAGATTATAAAACTA
>NW_018399286.1:395-596 GCF_002168275.2 Theobroma umbraticum | reverse complement strand
AAACATTTTAAATCAAGTAAAAAGTTTTTGAAGGAATGAGTTACTCTAAATGGGCTTTTCTTGTCAATGAATGCTTGTTTCTTTACTTTTCTTAAGGTAGATATTCAATTATTGTATGTTTTAATCACAAATATAAAAAAATTCAATTTGAAATCAATTATGAGATTATAAAACTATTTAAAGCGAGTAATAAGCCTTTTG
>NW_018399286.1:0-147 GCF_002168275.2 Theobroma umbraticum | reverse complement strand
AGCGAGTAATAAGCCTTTTGAAGGAATGAGTGACTATAAAGGGACTTTTCTTCTTTATTAATGGCTTTTTCTGCAAGTTTTCCAAGGCAAACTATCACTTATAGTCTGTTTGAATAAAAAATGTAAAATAATTCAACTTAAAATCAA
>NW_018399285.1:7139-7270 GCF_002168275.2 Theobroma umbraticum | reverse complement strand
TTTATAATCTCATAGTTGAATTTAAGTTAAATTGTTTTATATTTTTGGATAAAACATACTACAATTGAATGTTAACCTTGAAAAACATGAAGAAAAAGGCACTCATTGGCAAGAGAAGTATATTTATAGTC
>NW_018399285.1:6846-7058 GCF_002168275.2 Theobroma umbraticum | reverse complement strand
ATAATTTCATAATTGATTTTAAGTTGAATTTTTTTATATTTTTCATTAAAACAGGTCGTAATTGAATGTCTACCTCAAGAAACCTAAAAAAACAAGCATTTATTGACAAGACGAGTCCATTTGTAGCCTCCTATTCTTTTAAAAGCCTTTTTACTCACTTTAAATGATTTTATAATCTCAAAATTGACTTTACGTTCAATTTGTTTTCACAT
>NW_018399285.1:6369-6480 GCF_002168275.2 Theobroma umbraticum | reverse complement strand
TAAAACAGATTATGATTAAATGTCTAGCTCCAGAAAAAAAAGACATTCATTGGTAAGAAAAGTCCATTTATGGTCACCCATTCCTTCAAAAGCCATATTACTCGCTTTAAA
>NW_018399285.1:6110-6226 GCF_002168275.2 Theobroma umbraticum | reverse complement strand
TCATAACTGATTTTAAGTTGAATTGTTTTACATTTTTGGTTAAAACAGACTATATTTAAATATCTACCTCAAGAAACGTGAAGAAACAAGCATTCATTGGCAAGAAAAGTCCATTT
>NW_018399285.1:5751-5922 GCF_002168275.2 Theobroma umbraticum | reverse complement strand
TTTAAATTGTTTTATAATCTCATAATTGATTTTAAGTTGAATATATTCATATTTTTAGTTAAAACATACTAAAATTGAATGTCTACCTCGAGAAACATGAAGAAACATGCATTCATTAGCAAGAAAAGTCCATTTATAGTCTCTCATTTCTTTAAAAGCCTTATTACTCGC
>NW_018399285.1:5588-5741 GCF_002168275.2 Theobroma umbraticum | reverse complement strand
TTTATAATCTCATAATTGATTTTAAGTTGAATTTTTTTATATTTTTAGTTCAAATAGTCTATAATTGTATGTTAACATCAAGAAATGTGAAGAGAAAGGTATTCATTGATAAAAAAAGTCTATTTATAGTAACCCATTCCTTCAAAAGCCTTA
>NW_018399285.1:5462-5578 GCF_002168275.2 Theobroma umbraticum | reverse complement strand
TAAATAGTTTTATAATCTCATAATTGGTTTTAAGTTAAATTTTTCTAGATTTTTAGTTAAAACAGACTATAATTGAATGTTTACCTTAAGAAATATAAAGAAAAAAGCATTCATTG
>NW_018399285.1:4982-5149 GCF_002168275.2 Theobroma umbraticum | reverse complement strand
TAAAACAAACTACAATTGAATGCTTGTCTTGTTAAACATGTGGAAAAAGCCATTCATTGGAAAAAAAAGTCTCTTTCTAGTCACCCAATCTTTCAGAAGCCCTACTACTTGCTTTAAACTATTTTATAGTGTCATAATTGATTTTAAGTTGAATTTTTTTACATATT
>NW_018399285.1:4717-4949 GCF_002168275.2 Theobroma umbraticum | reverse complement strand
CAAGAAATGTGAAGAAACAGACATTGACTGGCAAAAAAGGGTCTATTTATAGTCGCCCATTCCTTTCAAAGTCTTAGTACTTGCTTTAAATGGTTTTATAATCTCATAATTAATTTTATTTTGAATTTTTTTAGATTTTTCAATAAAACAGGCTATAATTGAATGTTTACCTCAAGAAACATAAAAAAAGCATTCATTGGCAAGAAAAGTCCATTTATAGTCTCCTATTTCT
>NW_018399285.1:4544-4707 GCF_002168275.2 Theobroma umbraticum | reverse complement strand
TATTACTCGCTTTAAATTGTTTTATAATGTCATAATTGATTTTAAGTTGATTTTTTTACATTTTTAGTTAAAATATATTATAATTGAATATCTAGCTCAAGTAACCTAAAGAAAGATATTCATTGGCAAGAAAAGTCCATTTATAGTCACCCATTCCTTCAAA
>NW_018399285.1:4217-4444 GCF_002168275.2 Theobroma umbraticum | reverse complement strand
AACATTCAATTATAGTCTGTTTTAACTAAAAATCTAAAAAAAATCAACTTAAACTCAATCATGATATTATAAAACTATTTAAAGCGAGCAATAACGCTTTTGAGGGAATTAGTGACTATAAATGGACTTTTTTTGCCAGTGAATGTCTTTTTCTTCATATTTCTTGAGGTAAACCTTTAATTATAGTATGTTTTAACTAAAAATGTAAAAAAATTCAACTTAAAATC
>NW_018399285.1:3902-4018 GCF_002168275.2 Theobroma umbraticum | reverse complement strand
CCTCAGGTTACTTGAGCTAGATATTAAATTATAATCTATTTTAACTAAATATGTAAAAAAAATTAACTTAAAATCAATTATCAGATTATAAAATAATTTAAAGCGAGTAATAAGGC
>NW_018399285.1:3230-3571 GCF_002168275.2 Theobroma umbraticum | reverse complement strand
AAGTACTAAGACTTTTGAAGGAATGGGTGACTATAAATGGTCTTTTTTTACCAGTCAATGTCTGTTTCTTCACATTTCTTGAAGTAGATGCTTAATTATAGTCTGTTTTAACCAAATATGTAAAAACATTCAACTTAAAATCAATTATGACACTATAAAATATTTTAAAGCAAGTAGTAGACCTTTTAAAGGATTAGGTGACTAGAAATAGAATTTTTTTTTCCAATCAATGGCTTTTTCTACATGTTTAACAAGACAAGCATTCAATTGTAGTCTGTTTTGACAAAAAATGTAAAAAATTTTAACTTAAAATCAATTATGATATTATAAAATCATTTAAA
>NW_018399285.1:2694-2857 GCF_002168275.2 Theobroma umbraticum | reverse complement strand
TAAAACTATTTAAAGCGAGTAATAAGGCTTTTGAAGGAATGAGTTACTATAAATAGACTTTTTTTTTGTCAATGAATGCCTTTCTATTCATGTTTCACGACGTAAACAATCAATTATAGACTATTTGAACTAAAAATATAAAAAATTTAGCTCAAAATCAATT
>NW_018399285.1:1977-2240 GCF_002168275.2 Theobroma umbraticum | reverse complement strand
TTTTTTTCACTTTTCTCAAGGTAGACGTTCAATGATAGTTTGTTTTAACCAATAATACAAAAAAATTCAACTTAAAATCAGTTATAAAATTATAAAATTATTTAAAGCGAGTAATATGGCTTTTGAATGAATGCATGACCATAAATGGACTTTTCTTACCAATGAATGTCTTTTTTTTTGGAGCTAGACATTTAATCATAATCTTTTTGAACCAATAATGTAAAAAAAATTGAACCTAAAATCAATTTTGAGATTATAAAACC
>NW_018399285.1:1715-1836 GCF_002168275.2 Theobroma umbraticum | reverse complement strand
ATAAAACAATTTAAAGCAAGTAATAAGGTATTTGAAGGAATGGGTGAGTATAAAGGGACTTTTCTTGCCAATGAATGTCTTTTTCTTCACGTTTCTTAAGCTACATATTTAATTATAATCT
>NW_018399285.1:1519-1705 GCF_002168275.2 Theobroma umbraticum | reverse complement strand
ATAATGTGAAAACAAATTGAACGGAAAGTCAATTTTGAGATTATAAAATCATTTAAAGTGAGAAAAAAAGTTTTTGAAGGAATAAGAGGTTATAAATGGACTTGTCTTGCCAATAAATGCTTGTTTTTTCAGGTTTCTTGAGGTAGACATTCAATTATAGCCTATTTTAATGAAAAATATAAAAAA
>NW_018399285.1:1330-1509 GCF_002168275.2 Theobroma umbraticum | reverse complement strand
AAATCAATTATGAGATTATAAAACCATTTAAAGCGAGTAATAAAGTTTTTGAAGAAATAGGTGACTATAAATGGACTTCTCTTGTCAATGAATGTCTTTTTTTTCACGTTTCTCAAGGTCAACATTTAATTATAGTCTGTTTTAACAAAAATGTAAAACAATTTAACTTAAATTCAATT
>NW_018399285.1:995-1320 GCF_002168275.2 Theobroma umbraticum | reverse complement strand
AAAACCATTTAAAGCGAGTAATAAGGCTTTTAAGGGGATGGGTGACTATAAATGAACTTTTTTTTGCTAGTGACTGCCTTTTTCTTCATGTTTCTCGAGGTAGACATTCAATTGTAATTTGTTTTAACCAAAAATATAAAATAATTCAACTTATAATCAATTACGAGATTATAAAATCCTTTAAAGCGAGTAATACGACTTTCGAAGGAATAGGTGACTATAAATGGACTTTTCCTATCAATAAATGTCTTTTTCTTCATATTTCTAGAGCTAGACATTCAATTATAATATATTTTAACAAATAATGTAAAAACAATTGAACCTA
>NW_018399285.1:758-876 GCF_002168275.2 Theobroma umbraticum | reverse complement strand
GGCTTTTGAAGGAATAGGAGACTATAAATGGACTTTTCTTGTCAATGAATGCTTATTTTTTCACGTTTCTTGAGGTAGACATTTAATTATAGTCTGTTTTAACCAAAAATGTAAAAAA
>NW_018399285.1:597-748 GCF_002168275.2 Theobroma umbraticum | reverse complement strand
AAATCAATTATGAGATTATAAAACCATTTAAAGCGAGTAATAAGCGCCTTTTGAAGGAATGGGTGACTATAAATGGGCTTTTCTTACCAATGAATATCTGTTTCTTCACGTTTCTTGAGGTAGACATTCAATTATAGTCTGTTTTAACCAA
>NW_018399285.1:0-167 GCF_002168275.2 Theobroma umbraticum | reverse complement strand
GAGTAATAAGGCTTTTGAAGGAATAAGTGACTATAAATGGACTTTTCTTGCCAAAGAATGTGTTTCTCTTCATGTTTCTTAAGGTAGACATTCAATTATAGTCTGTTTAAACCAAAAAAGTAAAAAAATTCAACTTAAAATTAATTATGAGATTATAAAACAATTTA
>NW_018399284.1:1749-1894 GCF_002168275.2 Theobroma umbraticum | reverse complement strand
AAGAGAGTTATAAGGCTTTTGAAGACTTGGGTGTCTATAAATGGGCTTTTCTTGCTAATGAATGGCTTTTTCTTCAGGTTTCCCAAGGAAAACATTTAATTATGTTCTATTTTAAACAAAAATATAAAAAAATTCAACTTAAAAT
>NW_018399284.1:1559-1739 GCF_002168275.2 Theobroma umbraticum | reverse complement strand
GTTATAAAACTATTTAAAGAGAGTAATGAGGCTTTTGAAGGATTTGGTGACAATAAATGGGCTTTTCTTGCCAATAACTTCATTTTTCTCCATGTTCCCAAAGGTAAACATTCAATTATAATCAGTTTTAACCAAAAATATTAAAAAAATCAACTTAAAATCAATTATGAGATTATAAAA
>NW_018399284.1:1186-1383 GCF_002168275.2 Theobroma umbraticum | reverse complement strand
TTCAATTATAATCTGGTTTAACTAAAAATGTGAAAACATTCAACTTAAAATCAAATATGAGATTATAAAACCATTTAACGAGAGTAATAAGGCTTTTGAAGGCTTAGATGACTATAAATGGGCTTTTCTTACCAATGAATAGGTTTTTCTTCATGTTTCTTGAGGAAAACATTCAATTATAATATGTTTTAACCAAA
>NW_018399284.1:895-1006 GCF_002168275.2 Theobroma umbraticum | reverse complement strand
GTTTCTCAAGGAAAACATTCAATTATGATCTGGTTTAGACAAAAATATAAAAAAAATCAACTTAAAATCAATTTTGAGATAATAAAACTATTTAAAGAGAGTAATAAGGCT
>NW_018399284.1:732-885 GCF_002168275.2 Theobroma umbraticum | reverse complement strand
TGGGTGACTATAAATGGGCTTTTCTTACGGATGAATGAGTTTTTCATCATGTTTCTTGAGGCAAACCCTCAATTATACTATGTTTTAATTAAAAATGTAAAAAAAACTCAACTTAATGTCAATTATGAGATTATAAAATCGTTTAAAGTAAGT
>NW_018399284.1:306-488 GCF_002168275.2 Theobroma umbraticum | reverse complement strand
ACATTCAATTATAATCTGTTCTAACTAAAAATGTAAAACAATTCAACTTAAACTTAATTATCATATTACAAAACTATTTAAAGAGAGTAACAAGGCTTTTAAAGGCTTGGGTGACTATAAATATGCTATTCTTCATGTTTCTAAAGGTAAACATTCAATTATAATCTATTTTGACAAAAAAT
>NW_018399284.1:0-186 GCF_002168275.2 Theobroma umbraticum | reverse complement strand
CAATTATGAGATTATAAAACTATTTAAAAAGAGTAATTAGGCTTTGAAGGCTTGAGTGACTATAAATACTCTTTTGTTGCCAGTGAATGAGTTTTTCTTCAGGTTTCCCATGAAAAACATTGAATTATAATTTGTTTTAAACAAAAATATAAAAAAATTCAACTTAAAATCAATTTTGAGGTTATA
>NW_018399283.1:11640-11810 GCF_002168275.2 Theobroma umbraticum | reverse complement strand
AACCATTTAAAGCAAATAATAAGGCTTTTGAAGGCTTGGGTGACTATAAATGGGTTTTTCTTATCAATGAATGGGTTTTGCTTCATGTTTCTCGAGGTAAACATTTAATTATAATGTGTTTTAACCTAAAATGTAAAACAATTCAGCCTAAAATCAACTGAGATTATAAA
>NW_018399283.1:8812-11324 GCF_002168275.2 Theobroma umbraticum | reverse complement strand
AGGTGACTATAAATGGACTTTTCTTGTCAATGAATGGCTTTTTCTTCATGTTTTACAAGGCAGACATTTAATTATAATCTACTTTAATCAAAAAGGTAAAAAAATTTAACTTAAAATTAATTATGAGATTATAAAACCATTTAAAATGAGTAATAAGGCTTTTGGAAGAATAGGTAACTATAAATTGACTTTTCTTAACAATGAATAGATTTTTCTTCACATTTCTCAAGGCAAACATTCAATTACAATCGGTTTTAACAAAAAATGTAAAAGAATTCAACTTAAAATCAATTATGAGATTACAAAATCATTTAAAGCGAGTAATAAGACTTTCGAAGGCTTGGGTGACTATAAATGGAAGTTTCATGCCAATGGATGACTTTGCTTCACGATTCCTAAGGTCAATATTCAATTAGAATATATTTTAATTAGAAATGTAAAAGAATTCAAGTTAAAATCAATTATGAGATTATAAAACCAATTTAAAGCAAGTAAATAAGGCTTTTTAAGGCTTAGGTGACTATAAATGGACTTTTCTTGTCAATGAGGGACTTTTTCTTGATGTTTCATAAGGCAGACATTCAATTATAATATGTTTTAACAAAAAATGTAAAATAAATTGACTTAAAAGCAATTATGAGATTATAAAATCATTTAAAGCGAGTAATAAAGGTTTTGAACAAATGGGTGACTATAAATGGACTTTTCTTAGCAATGAATGGATTTTTGTTCATGGTTCCTAAGACAAACATTTAATTATAACATGTTTTAACCAAAAATGTAAAAAAATTTAATTTAAAACTAATTATGAGATTATAAAATCATTTCAAGCGAGTAATAAGGCTTTCGAAGATTTGAGTGACTATAAATAGACTTTTGATATAAATGGATGGCTTTTGCTTCACATTTCTCATTGCAGACATTCAATTATAATATATTTTAATAAAAAAAATTTAATTTAAAATCAATTCTGAAATTGTAAAACTATATAAAGCGAGTAATAAAGCTTTCGAAGGCATGGGTGACTACAACTGGACTTTCCTTGTGAATGAATGGCTTTTTCTTCACATTTCCTGAAGCAGACATTCAATTATAATCTATTTTAACCAAAATGTAAAAGATTCACCTTTAAATCAATTGTGAGATTACAAAACTATTTAAAGCGAGTAATAAGAGTTTCGAAGGCTTGGGTGACTATAAATGGAACTTGTATGCCAATGGATGACTTTTGCTCCATAGCTCCCAAGGTAAACATTCAATTAGAATATATTTTACTCAGAAATGTAAAAGAATTCAAGTTAAAATCAATTATGAGATTATAAAACTAATTTTAAGTAAGTAATAAGGCTTTTGAAGGCTTCGGTGACTATAAATGGACTTTTCTTATCAATGAATGGCTTTTTCTTCATGTTTCCCATGGAAAACATTCAATTATAATCTGTTTTAAGAAAAAATATAAAAAAATTCAACTTAAAATCAATTATAAGCCTACAAACTATTTAAAGTGGACGATAAGGCTTTTGAGGGAATGAGTGACTGTAATTAGACTTTTCATGTCAATGAATGCCTTTTCTTCATGTTTTTCAAGATAAACACTAAATTATAATATATTTTTACCAAAAATATAAAAAATTCAACTTAAAATCAATTATGAGGTTATAAAACCATTTAAAGCTAGTAATAAGGCCTTTAAAGGCTTGGGTGACTATAAGTAGGCTTTTCTTACCAATGAATGGGTTTTCTTTCACGTTTCTCTAGGTAAATATTCGATTATAATCTACTTTAACCAAAAATGTAAAATATTCAACTTAAAATCAATTATGAGATTATAAAACCATTTAAAGCGAGTAATTAGGCTTTTGAAAGCATGAGTGACTATAAATGGACTTTCTTGTCAATGAATGACTTTTTCTTCATGTCTCCCAAGGTAGACATTCAATTATAATCTGGTTTAACCAAATACGTAAAATAATTCAACTTAAAATGAATTATGAGGTTATAAAACCATTTAAAGTGAATGATAAGGTTTTTGAGGGAATAGGTGACTGTAATTAGACTTTTTTTTATCAATGAATGTCTTTTTCTCCATGTTTTCCAAGATAGACATTCAAATATAATCTTTTTTAACTAAAAATGTAAATGAATTTAACTTAAAATTAATTACGAGATTATAAAAATATTTTAAGCGAGTAATAAGGCTTTTGAAAGTATAGAAGACTATAAATGGACTTTCTTATCAATGAATAGGTTTTGCTTCACGTTTCCCAAGGCAGACAATTAATTATAATCTTTTCCAACCAAAAATGTAAAAAATTTAACTTAAAATTAATTATGAGATTACAAAACCATTTAAAGCTTTGAAGGCATGAGTGACTATAAATGGACTTTTCTTATAAATGAATCACTTTTTCTTCATATTTTAGAAGTCAAACATTTAATTATAATCTGTTTTAACCATAAAGGTAAAACAATTCAACTTAAAATCAATTATGAGATTATAAAACCATTTAAA
>NW_018399283.1:8151-8303 GCF_002168275.2 Theobroma umbraticum | reverse complement strand
TAATAAGGCTTTCGAAGGCTTAGGTGACTATAAATGGACTTTTCTTGTCAATGAGGGGCTTTTTCTTCATGTTTCATGAGGCAGACATTCAATTATAATATGTTTTAATAAAAAATGTAAAAAAATTTGACTTAAAATCAATTATGAGATTA
>NW_018399283.1:8031-8141 GCF_002168275.2 Theobroma umbraticum | reverse complement strand
TAAAGCGAGTAATAAGGCTTTTGAATGAATCGGTGACTATAAATTGACTTTTCTTAGTAATGAACGGATTTTTCTTCATGGTTCCCGAGACAGACATTCAATTATAACTT
>NW_018399283.1:7657-8021 GCF_002168275.2 Theobroma umbraticum | reverse complement strand
AAAATGTAAAAAAATTCAACTTAAAATCAATTGTGAGATTATAAAATCATTGAAAGTGAGTAAGAAGGCTTTCGAAGGCTTGAGTAACTATAAATGGACTTTTGATATCAAGGGATGGCTTTTGCTTCACATTTCTCATTGCAGACATTTAATTATAATATATTTTATTAAAAAAAATAAAAAAATAAATTTAAAATCAATTTTGAGATTGTAAAACCATATAAAGCGAGTAATAAGGCTTTCGAAGATATGGGTGACTATAAATGGACTTTCTTTGTGAATGAATGGCTTTTTCTTCATGTTTCCTGACGTAGACATTCAATTATAATCTGTTTTAGCTAAAATGTAAAAAAATTTACCTTAA
>NW_018399283.1:6759-7647 GCF_002168275.2 Theobroma umbraticum | reverse complement strand
GAGATTACAAAACCATTTAAAGCAAGTAATAAGACTTTTGAAGGCTTGGGTGACAATAAATGAAACTTTTATGCTAATGGATGGCTTTTGCTTCATAGCTTCGAAGGTAAACATTTAATTAGAATATAGTTTAATTGGAAATATAAAAGAATTCATGTTAAAATCAATTATGAGATTATAAAACTAATTTAAAGTAAGTAATAAGGCTTTCGAAGGCTTCGGTGACTATAAATGGACTTTTCTTATCAATGAATGGCTTTTTCTTTATGTTTCCCATGGCAAACATTCAATTATAATCTGTTTTAACCAAAAATATAAAAAACTCAACTTAAAATCAATTATGAGCTTACAAAACCATTTAAAGTGAGCGATAAGGCTTTTGAGGGAATAAGTGACTACAATTAGACTTTTCTTACCAATGAATGCCTTTTCTTCACGTTTTTCAAGGTAAACACTAAATTATAAAATGTTTTTACCAAAAATATAAAAAATTTAACTTAAAATTAATTATGAGGTCATAAAACCATTTAAAGCGAGTAATAAGGCTTTTAAAGGCTTGGGTGATAATAAGTAGGCTTTTCTTACCAATGAACGGGTTTTCCTTCACGTTTCTCTAGGCAAATATTCGATTATAATCTACTTTAACTAAAAATATAAAAAATTTAACTTAAAATCAATTATGAGATTATAAAACCATTTAAAGCGAGTAATTAGGCTTTCGAAAGCATGGGTGACTATAAATAGACTTTCTTCTCAATGAATGACTTTTTCTTCATGTCTTCTAAGGTAGAAATTCAATTATAATCTAGTTTAACCAAATATGTAAAACAATTAAGCTTAAAATCAATTATGAGGTTACAAAACCATTTAAAGTGAATGATAAGGTTT
>NW_018399283.1:6234-6427 GCF_002168275.2 Theobroma umbraticum | reverse complement strand
AAATTAAACTTAAAATGAATTATGAGATTATAAAACCATTTAAAGCTTTGAAGGCGTGAGTGACCATAAATAGACTTTTCTTGTCACTGAATGACTTTTTGTTCACATTTTCTGAGGTAGACACTTAATTATAATCTGTTTTAACAAAAAATATAAGAAAATTTCACCCGAAATCAATTATGAGATTATAAAA
>NW_018399283.1:6085-6224 GCF_002168275.2 Theobroma umbraticum | reverse complement strand
TGAGTAATAAGGCTTTTGAAGGAATGAACGACTATAAATGGGCTTTCCTTACCAATGAATAGTTTTTTCTTTATGTTTCGTGAGATAGACATTCAATTATAATCTGTTTTAACTAAAAATATAAAAAAATTTAACTTAA
>NW_018399283.1:5621-5848 GCF_002168275.2 Theobroma umbraticum | reverse complement strand
GTAATAAGGCTTTCAAAGGCTTGAGTAACTATAAATGAACTTTTTATATTAGTATATGGCTTTTGCTTCATGTTTCTTAAGGTAGACATTCAATTACAACATATTTTAATCAAAAAGTAGAGAAATACAACTTCAAATTAATTATGAGATTATAAAATCATTTAAAGCGAGCAATAAAGCTTTCGAAGACTTGGGTGGCTATAAATAGGCTTTTCTTGCCAATGAAT
>NW_018399283.1:5342-5611 GCF_002168275.2 Theobroma umbraticum | reverse complement strand
TCATGTTTCCTCAAGCAAACATTCAATTATAATCTGTTATAATAAAAAATATAAAACAATTCAACTTAAAATCAATTATGAGAATATAAAATCATTTAAACCAAGTAATAAGGCTTTCAAAAGCTTTGGTGACTATAAATGCGCTTTTTTTGCCAATGAATGGGTTTTTCCTCACTTTTCCTGAGGTAAACAATCAATTATAATTGGTTTTAACAAAAAATGTAAAAAACATTCAACTTAAAATCAATTATGAGATTCCAAAACCATTT
>NW_018399283.1:5062-5215 GCF_002168275.2 Theobroma umbraticum | reverse complement strand
AATAAGGCTTTTTAAGGCTTAGGTGACTATAAATGGACTTTTCTTGTCAATGAGAGGCTTTTGCTTGATGTTTCATGAGGCAGAGATTCAATTATAATATGTTTTAACAAAAAATGTAAAAACAAATCGACTTAAAATCAATTATGAGATTAT
>NW_018399283.1:4802-5052 GCF_002168275.2 Theobroma umbraticum | reverse complement strand
AAAGCGAGTAATAAAGCTTTTGAATGAATGGGTGACTATAAATTGACTTTTCTTAGCAATGAATGGATTTTTGTTCATGGTTCCTAAGGCAAACATTTAATTATAACCTGTTTTAACCAAAAATGTAAAAATATTTAATTTAAAATCAATTATGAGATTATAAAATCATTTCAAGCGAGTAATAAGGCTTTCGAAGGTTTGAGTGACAATAAATGGACTTTTGATATCAATGGATGGCTTTTGCTTCACA
>NW_018399283.1:4421-4792 GCF_002168275.2 Theobroma umbraticum | reverse complement strand
CAGACATTCAATTATAATATATTTTAATAAAAAAATAAAAAAATTTAATTTAAAATCAATTATGAAATTGTAAAACTATATAAAGCGAGTAATAAGGCTTTCGAAGGCATGTGTGACTATAACTGGATTTTCCTTGTGAATGAATGGCTTTTTCTTCAATTATAATCCATTTTAACCAAAATGTAAAAGATTCACCTTAAAATCAATTCTGAGATTACAAAACTATTTAAAGCGAGTAATAAGAGTTTCGAAGGCTTAGGTGACTATAAATGGAACTTTTATGCCAATGGATGACTTTTGCTTCACAGCTCGCAAGGTAAACATTCAATTAGAATATATTTTAATCAAAAATGTAAAAGAATTCAAGTTAA
>NW_018399283.1:4122-4255 GCF_002168275.2 Theobroma umbraticum | reverse complement strand
TTTCCCATGGAAAACATTCAATTATAATCTGTTTTAAGAAAAAATATAAAAAATTCAACTTAAAATCAATTATGAGCCTACAAAACTATTTAAAGTGGGCGATAAGGCTTTTGAGGGAATGAGTGACTGTAAT
>NW_018399283.1:4009-4112 GCF_002168275.2 Theobroma umbraticum | reverse complement strand
ATGTCAATGAATGCCTTTTCTTCATGTTTTTCAAGGTAAACACTAAATTATAAAATGTTTTTATCAAAAATATAAAAAATTTAACTTAAAATTAATTATGAGG
>NW_018399283.1:3830-3999 GCF_002168275.2 Theobroma umbraticum | reverse complement strand
ATTTAAAGCGAGTAATAAGGCTTTTAAAGGCTTGGGTGACAATAAGTAGGCTTTTCTTACCAATGAATGGGGTTTTCCTTCAAGTTTCTCTAGGCAAATATTCAATTATAATCTGCTTTAACTAAAAATATAAAAAATTTAACTTAAAATCAATTATGAGATTATAAAA
>NW_018399283.1:3652-3801 GCF_002168275.2 Theobroma umbraticum | reverse complement strand
AAGCATGGGTGACTATAAATAGACTTTCTTCTCAATGAATGACTTTTTCTTCATATCTTCCAAGGTAAACATTCAATTATAATCTAGTTTAACCAAATATGTAAAACAATTCAGCTTAAAATCAATTATGAGGTTACAAAACCATTTAA
>NW_018399283.1:1853-3288 GCF_002168275.2 Theobroma umbraticum | reverse complement strand
AAATTAAACTTAAAATGAATTATGAGATTATAAAACCATTTAAAGCTTTGAAGGAGTGGGTGACCATAAATAGACTTTTCTTGTCATTGAATGACTTTTTGTTCACATTTTCTGAGGTAAACACTTAATTATAATCTGTTTTAACAAAAAATATAAGAAAATTTAACCCGAAATCAATTATGAGATTATAAAACCATTTAAAGTGAGTAATAAGGCTTTTAAAGGAATGAACGACTATAAATGGGCTTTCCTTACCAATGAATGGTCTTTTCTTCATGTTTCGTGAGGTAGACATTCAATTATAATCTGTTTTAACAAAAAATATAAAACAATTTAACTTAAAATCAATTATGAGATTATAAAACCATTTAAACCGAGTAATAAGGCTTTCAAAGGCTTGAGTAACTATAAATGAACTTTTTATATTAGTAGATGGCTTTTGCTTCATGTTTTTCAAGGAAAATGCTCAATTATAATCTTTTTTATCCAAAAATGTAAAAACATTCAACTTAAAATCAATTATGAGGTCATAAAACCATTTAAAGTGAGTAATAAGACTTTTGCAGGCTTGGGTGGTTATAAGTAGGCTTTTTTTGCCAATGAACGGGTTTTTCTTCATGTTTCCTGAGGTAAACATTCAATTATAATATGTTTTAACTAGAAATGTAAAAAAATTCATCCTAAAATAAATTATGAGATTGTAAAACCATTTAAAATGACTAATAAGGCTTCAGAAGCCTTGGGTGACTATAAATAAGCTTTTCTTCCCAATGAATAGCCTTTTCTTTATGTTTTCCAAGGCAAACATTCAAGTATAATATGTTTTAATTAAAAATGTAAAACAATTCAACCTAAAATAAATTATGAGATTATAAAACCATTTAAAGCGAGTAATATAGTTTTTGAAGGCATGGGTGACTAGAAATGGACTTTTCTTGTCAATGAATGGCTTTTTCTTCATGTTTTCCAAGCCAAACATTCAATTATAATCTGTTCTAACTAAAAATATAAAAAATACAGCGTAAAAATAATTATGCGATTACAAAACCATTTAAAGCGAGAAATAAGGCTTTCGAAGGAATGGGTGACTATAAATAGAATTTTCCTATCAATGAATCACTTTTTCTTCATGTTTCTCAAGGTAAACACTTAATTATAATCTGTTTTAACCAAAAATGTAAGAAAATTCAACCTAAAATCAATTATGAGATTATAAAATCATTTAAAGTGACTAATAAAGCTTTTGAAGGCATAGAAGACTATAAATGGACTTTCTTGTCAATGAATGACTTTTTCCTCATGTTTCATAAGACAAACAATCAATTACAATTTGTTCTAGCCAAAAATATAAAAAATTCAACTTAAAATCAATTATAAGATTATAAAACCATTTAAAGTCTCGAAGGCATAGGTGACTATAAATGAAATTTTCTTG
>NW_018399283.1:1611-1843 GCF_002168275.2 Theobroma umbraticum | reverse complement strand
ACTTTTTTTCACATTTCTCAAGGTAGACACTTAATTATAATTTATTTTAACCAAAAATATAAGAAAATTCAACCTAAATCAATTATGAGATTATAAACCATTTAAAGTGAGTAATAAAGCTTCTGAAGGAATAGGTGACTATAAATAGTCTTTTCTTGCCAATGAATAGCTTTTGCTTCAAGTTTCCAGAGGCACACATTCAATTATAATCTATTTTAACTAAAAATGTAAA
>NW_018399283.1:1494-1601 GCF_002168275.2 Theobroma umbraticum | reverse complement strand
TTAAAATCAATTGTGAGATTATAAAACTATTTAAAGCCAGTAATAAGATTTTCAAAGGTTTGAGTGACTATAAATGGACTTTTCATATCAATGGATGGCTTTTGCTT
>NW_018399283.1:1105-1394 GCF_002168275.2 Theobroma umbraticum | reverse complement strand
GATTATAATTAAGTGTTTACCTTGAGAAACGTGAAGAAAAAGTGATTCATTGACAGGAAAATTCTATTTATAGTCACCCATTCCTTTGAAAGCCTTATTTCTCGCTTTAAATGGTTTTGTAATCGCATAATTATTTTTAAGCTGTATTTTTTATATTTTTGGTCAGAACAGATTATAATTGAATGTCTGCCTTGGAAAACATGAAGAAAAAGCCATTTATTGACAAGAAAAGTCCATTTCTAGTCACTCGTGCCTTTAAAAACTATATTACTCGCTTTAAATGGTTTTA